>NC_061114.1:91254036-91554036 GCF_002878395.1 Capsicum annuum | reverse complement strand
TCCCAATATTATTGTTATCATTGATTTTAAAGTAATTTATTATGTGTCTATTTAAAATTATGGGGTGTGCATTCTAATTGTTCGGTATCGATTCGATTTTTTAATTTTTGGATTGACGAAAATAACAACAGTAATCGAACCAAAATAAATTCTAATTGGTTCAATTTCTATAAATTCAGTTTAGTTATTTCAGTTTTGTATTTTGATTTTTAAGATTAAAGTATTAGTGAGTCTTTCTTTGTCACGATCGAACATTTAAAATTGATATTTTTTTAGAAAAAATAATTTTTTTCAAATCTATTTTTCATTTTTCAAAAATAAATAACTCAACATGGATTAAATGAAATTAAATAATGAAAAACGTTATTTATACTATTCGCAAGCTCGCAGCTGACTCTCCACCTTCTCCTCTCAATTCTCTAAGCATCACTCTCAATTCTCAATATCTCAAGTACGAAAATTTTCAAAAATCAGAGGTAATCTTGGAGATATTCGAAAATCAGAGGTCTTCTGCTTGTTCATTGATACTTTGTCAATTGCTTGGGAATATTTTCGAAAACAGAGGTTTAATTTCTTAAATTCCATAATCTTTTCATTTGCAAAGGTCCCAATAGATCATTTTGAAGTGAATAATTATGGTTTTGTGTGTATGCTGACTTTCATTGCTCCACTTAGTTGTGCTTGGTGGTGTGAGTAGACTATCTCCTACTGCTTTGGATTACTCTGTTTTGGCATCTTTTTTATTTTCTTATTTTTGTACTTCTTAATCTTGTTTGCAGACCCTTTTAAAATGGCAGTGAGTTCTTGATCAATTCTATTGTGGTTTGATCAAATTTTGAGCTAAAATTATTATGTATTTTATGAATTGAATGTTATTCTTGAATGGGTTCTTTCTATTGACATGATTGGAGTATGAGGAGAGTAGTGCACCGGATAAAAGCAAACGTCAGTCTTGGATTTCATCCTACGTTATATGTTAAAGACACTTGGAATTGGATAACTGATGTAAACCAAATGACAAAGAGAAATGTATTTTTTAGAGTGGTAGCTCCTACGAGATATAAACTTCATCCCTCTAGTTGAGACTAGATTTTGTACCTTATGGATAACACTTTGTACCTCTGAGTTATATTGAAATAGAGTAAAATTATTCAATTAGATTTAGCCTCTGGCAGCCTCATGTAGTATGCCTTTAAGTGAATTTAAACATAAGGCTGGTGTAGTGTATTATTTTGTAAGGAAGAGAATGCTTGATAAGTGTTGTTAAAATTGAATGTTAATAGATGCATTGCTTAAGGCAAAGTAATTCTATTATTGCTTAAGTCTTAGATACCTATATTCTCTATTATATTATTTCAACCATTGAATGCCTCATGTTCGAGTATATACTGTATCTAGTCTGTGAACTTATATCAGTAGAATGAGAGAATAATACCATACTGGGGTTCATTTTTTGAATTCCTTAATTAGATTTTGCTTAAAATTATTTCCCTTGAATGTTATTAGAACTTCTGATAAGAAGTGTTGGAGGAAACATAGATTTCTTTCTCAGTAACTCTTAGAAATTTTATCTCATTTCTATCATCTCATAGGTCTATGCTATATTCATTCCATGAATGTCAAGTCCAGTTTTAAACTCTTAGTATGAATCAAATACATAGAGCTAAGCAAGTCAGTTAAGAAAAATAAAAAATAAAAAAATCAGGCAAACAGATCCTATAATTTCCCCTCTTCCCTCCAAGTCTTATTTTTCTAAGCTTTATGTCTATGATTAGTCCCTGTGATTTCTTACGTGTGATTATTCTATGTGTAAACTTAAGTGAGACTTTGCTTCCATTATAAACTAGTCTCTGCCATGTCATATTTTCAGTTCCAACTTTCAGTTAATTGATTTTCACTTGCTACAATTACTTAATTAAGTTATTACGCGACAAAATCCTATATGACTTAGGTTATTCACATTAAGATTTCTTCCTTGTCTAGTCCTTTTGGTCAAGAGATCCTATTAACCTAGTCTCCACATGTTCTATGACTATTTCAACTAGTTTAAATAAATTATTTTTGTATTAATCCATTATTTGGGAGCCATGTTTTAATTTTTCATATCTGTGATTTGTATATTTGATTGCTTTATCATATTGGAGTTATAAGAAATTACAAGTACTATGTACTAGTCTCGTGGTTATCCCATGGCTCATTGTTAGGCATTGAGCAGACATCCATTTCGGGGAGAAAGATAAAAACATAAAGATAGGCTAACAATACACTATGAGTATGAAGGGGTGATTGCATTTGGTAACTTATAAAGAGCCAGCTATTACTAAAAAGTATTCTTAAATCAAAACTAATCACTATCAAAAGCACTTCTAAGAGTTTATACCTCTAAGAGGCCATATAAAATAAAAAGTCACAGTAGGTATATATTGAATCAAATTAGAGTCTTGTTGCACGTCAAACAATTAGATATGATTTAACATATCATATATCACTACAGAAATTGGGCAAGTCTGGAATGGGTCACTGCATTGCCTATATATTGATATTTGTTTATTTATAGCCTATATTCAGGACTCAGAGAACAAAGGTTGTTGTTTTTCTTATGTAGCTAATCTTTCAAGCATCATGTCCTTTCTATTATGTGGGATCTCATGTATACTAATGTTCTCCTTATTTAATAGAGTCAATACTCCTAGATCTTGTCAGAAATGCCATGTACTTGTCTAGCTATTATAGTGTAGGCTCATCCTTCATGGATGTTCATTTCATTATTAATCCCATGATATTATCTCATGTGACTAATCTAGTTTATCCTTCATACGAGGATGAGTAATTCCCATTCTGAAATAGGTTAAAGATACATTTATATCCAGCCTGCTACTCGAAAGAGATTTGTTAGAGCTAATATACTTAAACGATAATTTTTGAATGAACTTACTTTACCCATTGTATTTATTTTGTTAGTGTGCAATTTATCATCTTGTTTTGCATCTTTGATATCTATATACAGCAGTCTCTATTGCTAAATTTACTTGGAACACAATAACTTTTTGTAACTAGTGTTGATTCTTATCTTAATGCTGCTAGCTGATAGAAAGGTGACAAAGAGTTATGGTTATAGTGGTGTCCCACATTTTAAAATAGGTGTGCCTCTATCTATTGACAATTCTTAGACCGTTATCTGCTTTTAAAAAAGCCATTTATCGATCATAGACTAAAGGAAGTAAGTGTCTATTTCGAATGCTTCACTAAAACACTATAAGCGAAAGGTCAATGGCAAGTTGAATTGTTTCATCATGTTGGTTGACTTTGAACTTTATGCAATCATATTGTTGTCTTTGTTGACTGTATTGGATCATTAACTCTTTAGTATAAATGAAGATCGAGAACTCTTTAAATTTTATTATTATGTATTTTTATATATGGTATCTTTTGATTCAAAAATGACTATTTCGGAGCATCAAAAATAGATGATAAATAGACTTCTTCCTGGTAAAATGGCATATACAGATGGATTTCTAAAAGGCATGGAAGATTTCGTTAAATTTGCTTGTAGTCAATCGAAGTACTTGTCCGAGAAAGTCATAAGGTATCCTTGTAAAATTTGTAAGAACATGTAAAAACATGAAGCACTTTATGCTCGATGAAGTTAATGTTCATATTTTCAAGAAAGGGTTCACTCTAGGATATTGGTATTAGAAGTCACATAGAGAGGAAGCTCATTCAATTAATTTGAATGAACATGTCCATTCAAGTGCTTCAACTAGTCATCAAGGATGTAGCTTTGTCATGTCTTCAAGTAGTCAAAGTAACATTCTAGCGGCAGACTCTGAACATATAAATAGGTATCAAGGTATGGTGTATAATGCTACTGGTAAAGAACTTAATCATCATGTTGAGCCTATTGTAGAAGAGTCTCCAAATATGGGCGCTAACAAATTTTATGAAATGTTGAATTCAACTCAGGAACCCTTATGGCCCAGATGTAAATATTCAGAGTTGTCTACAACTGTTAGAAGGATGAGTATTAAATCTAAATATAATATGTCTCATGGTTGTTTTAATGCAATGTCACAATTGATTAAGGATACAAGCCATTCGGATAATAAGATACCTCTTGATAACTACCGAGCAAAGAAGTTAGTGGTAGGGCTTGGTTTAACTAGCCAAAAGATTGATTGTTGTGTTAATAGATGTATGCTATATTACAAGGCTGATCAAGAGATGATAGAATATAAGTTTTGTAAAGAACCTCTCTATAAAGAACGCGTAGGAAATAAGGGCAGCAGAAAGGTTCCGCACAAGAATATGCATTACCTGCCACTTATTTCTAGGCTTCAACGGCTATATGCTTCAACTCTATCTGCAGAGCACATGAGGTGGCACTCTGAGAATCGCAGTGAAGAAGGTGTTTTGTGTTACCCTTTAGATGGAGAAGCATGAAAATATTTTGATCGAACTTATCCAGACTTTGCTTTAGAGCCTAGGAATGTCAGGCTCGGTCTTTGTTCTGATGGTTTTACTCCTTATAGCCAATCAGCATCACCGTACTCTTGTTGGCCCGTGATTATTACTCCTTACAATCTTTCTCTTGATATATGTATGACTGCCCCATATGTTTTCTTAACATTAATCATTCCAGGTCCTCGCAATCCCAAGAATAAAATTGATATGTATCTTCAACCATTAATAGATGAGTTGTTACAATTATGGACAGATAGTGCACTAACTTATGACATGTCAAAGAAGCAAATTTTCTCATGCGAGCAATATTGATGTGGACAATTAATGATTTTCCTGCTTATGGAATATTGTTGGGATGGAGTACAGCAGGTAAATTAGCATGTCTGATTTGCATGGAACAAACAAAAACTTTTAGTTTGAAAAATAAAAGAAAAGTTACTTGGTTTGATTATAACCATCAATTCTTGCCTCTCAATCACAAATTTAGAAGAAATAAGAATTCTTTTTATAAAGGAAAAGAGGAAAAGTCTAGGTCTCCTTCTAGGTTAATTGGAGATCAGGTGTGGGAAAAAGTGAGAGGGTTTCCTAAAATCATTGAATCTGGTCCACAGAAATTTTATGGCTATGGAAAATCACATAATTGAACCAAAAAAATATTTTTGAGAATTTTTCATATTGGAAGACCCATCTAGTTCCTAATAATATTGATGTAATGCATACAGAGAAGAACTTCTTTGATAATATTTTTCATACTTTCATGGACATAAGGAGAGGACAAAGGATAACAAGAAGGCAAAAATGGATTTGGAAGAGTATTGTCGGCGAAATGATTTACACTTGCAATTGAATGATGATGGGAGATGGATTAAATCGAAAGAAAAGTTTACCTTAAATGATGGTCAAAAGAAAGATGTATGTGAATGGGTTGATCAACTAAAGATGCCTGATGGATATGCTTCTAATTTGGGTAGATGGTTGACATGGAACATTTAAAGTTATTTGGGATGAAAGTCACGACTGTCATATTTTCATGGAATGTCTTATGCCAGTTGCTTTAGCGCTCTTCTAAAACCTATATGGAAGTCACTAACTGAACTTAGTCTATTCTTTAAAGATTTGTGCTCAATAGTATTATAGGTGGATCATCTTATGCAAATGGAACATAATATTCCTGTAATCTTGTGTAAGTTGCAAAAAATATTTCCATCTAGTTTTTTTTGATTTGATGGAGCACTTATCGATTCATTTGCCTTACAAAGCAAGAGTTTGTAGGTCAGTTCAATATCGATGGATGTATTCATTTGAAAGGGATAAAATTTTATTACTTGTCTTATTATTTTATTACATAATTATTTATTTTCTAAAAACAATTGTAGGTTCCTAAACAAGATTAAAAAGACTGTAAAAAATAAAGCCAGAGTTGAAGGATCTATTTGTCAAGCATATTTGGCTCAAGAAATCTCATACTTCGCTTCCCATTATTTTGAATCTCATGTCCTATGTAGAAACAAAAGATTCGGATGTAATGATGATATCGTTGAAAAAAAGCAACTCACCCAACACTACCGGTCTTTAATTATCCTGGCCGAAGTTATGGTAAGAAGGATGGTGATATCCGATGGCTAGATGATAAAGAAGTTATTGCAGCATAATTGCATGTTCTTATAAATTGTGATCAGGTTAAGCCTTTTTTCAAGTAAGTATCAGCCATATTGTTCATTTAATTATTATAGTTGGATTGAAACTAATGTGCTAATGTAAGTACATGCAGTTTGTATGAGCAAATCCTGAGAGATACTTATAGTGATCTCACTGATGATGTCATTGATAAATAAATTGAAGAAGACGTTCCACGATGGTTCAAAGATTATGTATGAATCGATTATTTTGATAAAGGATATATCACTAAAAATGCATATCTAATATGCTTCAATTATTTGATAGGTGAATAATAATCCATAAAAGATGTTGCAAAATCCATATTTGCAAATCTTAGAAACTTTAAGAAAGGCAAAGTCTTGGCCTATTTATTTTGTGAATGGATACAAGTTTCATACTTCTTCTTGGGGTGAAGGAAAAAGTACTTATAATAGTGGGGTGTGTGTTAGTGGCATTGGACAAGATGGCATTACAAGTGAATATTATGGTGTTCTTAAGGAGATTATCAAATTAGAATGGCCAATGACATCATTTATGAAGTTAGTTTTATTTTATTGTGATTGGTTTGATCCCTCAAAACATGGCATGAAAGTTGATAGTCAATTTGGTATTGTCGAGGTTCGAAAAAGGAAAAGATATTCTAAATTTGACCCTTTTATCTTTCCACAAACTACAACTCAAGCTTATTATGCAAATCATCCTGAAAGAAAAGAAAATAAGGCTGATTGGTGGGTTGTTATAAAGACAAAGCCAAGAGGAGCTGTAGATACAAGATACAATATAGAAGTTCCTTACCAAGAGGAGTAATCACGTTTTAGTGCAAGTATAGAGGATGGCCTAATTGATTGCTTACGTGATGACCAAGCTGATGGTGAAGAGGTTGATGGAAGTAGTTTTCAAGTTGTTGTTAATGAAAACAAACATGATATAATTGAAATGGGAGATGAGTATATGTCAAATGAAGAAATGAAAGGTGATGAGGAGACATCAAGTGAAGAAGCTAATGATAAAGAGGAGGAAACAAGTGAAGAGGATGACTTTTTTGATAGTGAAGAGTCAGCAAGTCACTTTCATACTCAAGAAGAAGATAAATATGAATATGAGGAGGATTGAGAATATTAGCTTGTCGATTTCTTTTGTCAATGTACAATACATATTTGATTAAAACTACTATGATTTTTGTCAAAATTATTGTTATTTACTTGTGTATTGGAAGAGAATTCACTTGTTTAATTTAAGTACTAATATTTTACATCATTCAGTGTATTTTGTTCTATAGGGAAAATCCTTTGTGGGTTTTTTTCTTTGTGAGATTTGAGGTTTCGAGTGTTGGTTGGATCAGTGTGTGTATAATGTCTGGAGGAAAGAGTTCAGGTCAATTGTTTACAATTGGTTTAGTAACAGCTCGCTATTCATCAAACATTGGGGTTTTGTTACTGAGCAAGTATTTGTTAAGCAATCCTTTACTGCTTTATTTGCATACCTGATGACATTGAAGAGGGAGGCTTGGTTGACTTATGTCACTCTAATGTTCCTTGTAGCGCTAAGAAGCAAGTTTCGACACCCTATAATAAAATAACACAAAACAAAAATAGGCAGCAAATAATATTATTAGTAGTCTGTGAAGCTAATTTTGAGCTAGATTAGTGATTTCTGGTAACAAGAAATTCTACAAGTCTACTACTAAATACAAATCTGGTACTTGTCGGTATCATTTAATCAGGCTATTTGTGTTACTACACCTTTCTTTATTATTATGTGTACAGTTTTTAATGCCTATTTGATTACTGGGCTAGTAATACTCTTTTATCCTAACAAAAAAGGGGACAATCCATAAGGTTTTCTCTAACATTCTTTGTGCACAAGCCAAAATCAGTTATATCATGAATCATGATATCCATTTTTTTATTTAAAGATGCTCTCCTTAATTAGGTTCCACTTTTCTAATGATTTCTTCAGGGTGCTTTCCTCTTCAAATAGTTCAGGGAAGTGGTTAATGTCTCTTATTTGATTTTGGATTGTAGCTAGCTTATCTCTAATCATCTGAACTTTGTCCTCAATACTATTAAAATCCTTTGTATTAAGCCTCTTTAGACCTATTTTAACCAACTTCATTCTATTCAAAACACCCTTCCTATTAGTACCTAATATACATTCCGACCAAGCTTGTTGTACTGTGCTTAAGAACTCATCGTGATCGCCTGAAATACTAAAAAATTTAAAAGGTTGTCCTCTAATAGATCTCTTTTTATCTAACATGATTGCAATTGGAGAATGATCTGAGCATCCCGGGTTTATTACCTCAGCCTCCAAATAGGTAAATTTCTGTATCCATTCAGCATTTACTATAGCCTTGTCTAGCTTGCTATGGACATAACTATTAGTCCATGTGTAAGTTTTGCCAACTGATTTCAATTCAGACATGTCCATGTCTTGGAAGAAGTCGGAGAAGTCTCTTATTTCAGCATCCTACACTGGACTCCCCACTCTATCATCCACTTCTAAGATTGTTTTAAAATCTCCAATGATCATCCACGGCAGTTGAAGTGTATCTAACAAGTTCTTGAGGCCTGACCACAAACTAGTTCTGTCTTGTATGGTATGTAGACCATACACAGCTGGAAAATCACATTCAAAGCCAATGCTATTAACTTGCATTCTTCTATGTACAAACTGATTGCTCATAGCTAGAGGTCTGAAGTTTATATTAGTCTGGTCCTAAAGTGGTCCTAAAGTACTATAATTCTACCTCGTTCCCCAGATACATAGTTTGCACACCATTGCCATTGCCCTCTACTTTAAGAATAATAGGTTGAAGATGTTGCTCTGAAACTTTGTGCTCTACTACGGCTATCAAACAAACATTATTGATAGCACTTCCTATATGACTAAGAGACTCTTTAATCCAACAGTTAAGTGGCAAGTTAGGCAACTGAATCCATATAGGAATTATGGTAATAACTTCTTTATGGAAATCAAACTTGGTAGACCATACCTTCAAGATGATTGGTCGATTATTGATGGTGTGAGGTCCCGAGTGCAACACATCATTCCTATCCTCAACTGAATTAAACAATAACACAAAGTATCCTTCGTTATGATAATAGAACTTTAGTTTAGTAGCAAAATTCCATTTAGCCGCAACAAATCTCAATAGAGTACCTAGAGATGGAGAATCTCCAACAACATAGAGAATTGCATCTCTATTTCATTTTACATTTTCCTAATCAACTTCATCTTTATCCAATTGAACTAATTTTTCTCTATATTTCAAATCGAAACCACATAACCCAAATCCATACCACGAGTAGAGAATTTATTTTCTGCAAATAGGCTATTCCATACTTTTTCCTTCTTTTCTGGAGTGGAACCAATATTTTTTATCGAGGTGGTCTGCCTTGGAGTTGAGTTTAAGCAGGGAACTAAGTCTGCTTGCAGTTGCTGCTCCCTCGTAACTTTTGAGGTTTTCAATATAACAGTGATTCCACTATGAGACCCCAATGGAACAGTGCTTTCTCTATCCATCTTAATTGAAGTTACGGGAACTATCTTTGGGGTCATTGAAGCAGCCCCATCTAGTTCCGACAACCTATGAGGAAATAGCATAGAACAAAAATAGGCTACAAATAATAGTATTAGTAGTTTGTGAATCTAATTTTGAGCTAGATTATTGATTTTCATTGTTGCACTATCCGACAAGTCAAGTTAGTGTACCATAACTCCACACCACAAATTTTTATGAGCTATATTAAGTTTGTTGGTTTCTTAGTTTATACTAACTATACATGTTAAGAGTTGCAGAGACTATCATGCTTTAATTTGTCATTTATGTTGTACAATTCCACTTATGTCAATGGTAACTCCTGGTGATTTAAAAAAAGCCTAGTTACGTGATACAAAACTTGCAATCATTATTATCTTACGAAATTTATAAATTATTTTTAAAATAGGCTACAACAGAAACATTTTCATATCACAAAATAGAGAAAATATCTCAACCTGGCATCTCATCTCCTAGGACTACAGGATGAATGTTTCAATTCACATAAATAATCACAAACTCTAGTCTTTGAGAAAAATCTGTAACCTGTGGTATCTGTTATTACGGTGATCCTTCAAGTGTAACGATGCCACCTTTCTTGAAACTGCCTACCAAATCATATCTACTGCATCATTATTTTGGGATGGATATTGATACTCAAAATATTTGCCGATCACTTTTATTCATGTGTTGTTCATCAATTAAATCACTAATATTTTATTTTTTCTATTTTTATTTGTTGTAGATTCTAGGTGTAGGATCTAGAAGAGCTGGATTACCTAATGGAAAAGGAGAGAAGTCAAGTAAAAAATAGGCACTAGAGCGACAAATAGTTCAATTGCCTCCCATAATTCTGTTAGGATCTCGTAATCTCATTCTGGTTCACCTCATATGAATAACTCTTTCTCACATTAACCAAATCCTAAGGTCAATCAATCCCAGATTTATAACATTGTTGTGCCTTCCATAATACCATCACAACCCCTCTATTCCTATACTAGTCTACTTCATGTAAATGAGTCTCAACCTAATCTTGGGATCAACCAACCCCAACCTGCTATTATTGAATCTCCATCTCAATCTAATCCAACCCAATCTACAAATCAAGATTCTGAACCATTAATTTCATCATCGATCAACAGGACTCCAGCCACCTCACCTAATATAGTTGACAATGTAGACGATGATAATCAAATATGGATTGTACCTGAAGGGGGTGGATAATACGACTAACGTTTAATAATACATATATTTTGGTGGACTATTTATATGTGCAAATATTTGATAACTACTATATATTATGTAGGTTTGATCCATACAAGGTAGTTAATGATGGTATTGCTAATTGCATTTGGAGTAAGTTTGAACTGGCTAGACCTTCATGGAAGAAGTTTCCAGAGTCTACTCGCGAGATGTGGTTTGAGGAATTCAAGGTAAAAAATTTATACATTCTGATTCATGTATAAATATAATTGTGGGACTATATAGCTAATATTTTATTCATTTGATATATGCAGAAGGAATTTAAGTGGCTTCCTCACTATAATGATATTATATGATCTAATTTTAATAAAAGGGCATCTTAAAAAATGACCCAACTTTTCCAAGATATTAGAAAAAAATTGCCTCTGAAACCACATTGGATGGGAGATGCAGTATTCAAGGAGATAAAGGTGTATTGGGAGTCTGATGAGTTCAAAACAAAGTCTGAACGAAATAAAGACAATCGTGATTCAAATGTTGGTGCATCACTTCATACAGGTGGTTGTGTGCCTCATCGATTGATCTATAAGGGAATGGTAATTATAAATCTTTTTAAATATATTTCTTTAAAGAAAATAATATCATATGTTGATAACATACATATCTTTTTTCGAATATAGAAAGAAGCTACTGGAAAAGATCCTTCTATTTCAGAATTTTATTTTTGAACTCATCGTAAGAAAAGTGATGAAAGTTGGGTAAATGAGAAAACTGAAGCTACTTATGTAAGTGTTCATTTACTTTGTTTACTAGTTGAGTTCATTTCAATCTTGAAGTAGTGAAGCCATGTGGGGCTAATTTTGATTCACTACAACTTGTTGCAATCTTGTACTCTTAAAATCTGGTTTTTGTTGTAATCTTGAAGTTTAGTGAAGCTGTGTGTGGTCTATTTTGATCCACTAGCATTGTTGTTGACATCTTATTGTTCTTGTTGTGGTTTTCTGTGTAGTAAAGCCATGTGTGGCCTATTTTGATTCACTAGTACTGATCCATATACTATTTTAAGAACTCCTAAGACACTCTAACCATTCCAAAAAACCAACGGTCGAGGGGGCACTATAGAAGTTAAAGATGGGGCTGAAATACTTGCAACCCCCTTAATACTTGCCATAGAAGTAGCTCTACCCTCAGACTGTTTGTCCGTAATTGCTTGAGACACATTACCCCCTTATTCCTTGCTATATATGTTTGTAACTCTTTTTGTTTGAAGGGCTTGTTCATGCCCCTCACATTCCAAAACAACCAGTTCATAATTAGGTTATATTCCTCCCTTCTAGAAGCATCCCTATCATCTGCATGCCTTCTGAAAGTGGAGAGTAAATATTTGGAAGTTTCATGGACGGTCTTGTCTGGAGCCTTGGCTGAGTTGTGCCCAATTGAACTAAAGCGGCATAAGATCCACTCTATCGATGATCTTCACCTATTTGTATGGACGTAATCACTCTTTTTGGGTATCATTCCACATTTTTACATCGCAATTACTCTTGAGTTGATCATCTTTCTGAACCAATGCTTGATTACCTTTAATTCTAAATTCCATGGTCTATGGATGTGGTATATTAGTAGCAACCATAGGTTGGGGCTGTTTATCCATTTCTTCAGAAACATATTTAGTCAACCATTATTTAACCTAATAGTCTCGTCTATGAGCACCCTCTATAACCTGGTTTTGTCTCCCTTGAGGTTGATTATCCCTTATTTTTTCACGTCGACATACATGGCCAAACCTTGTACATTTTTTGCAAAATAGAGGTTTCCAGTCATAAGCCACCTGTTGGTTGTTAATCTTTCTACTGGGATCAAAAACCTCAACCACATCTGGTAGATCTTGAGTCACGTTTATCTCTTCTAAGACTCTAGTGTAGGACACTCTACTTTGTTTTGTACTATAAGCATCAACAAATAATGGTCTCCCTAATCGGATAGCCAGGTTCCACAGCCATCCTTTTTATTCCCCAATTGATCATGTAAGTAAGTGTATCCAGGAATGTCCAACTTTTTTTCCAATATAGATGATATTATTTCTTTGAGTGCAACTTCCAAATCCCAACTTTGCTTGATAAACTCCAGCAAATTAGTCTTGATTGATGATAGTGACAGAGCAACCATTCTACTATAGTTTTTTAGGTTTGATCAGAAAGAAAAGACCGCATGAAATTATAATCTCTAATAGATGTAAATGTAGCTCACAACTAATATTGAGAAACCTTCCTTATGAAATTATAAATTACAATCATTTTCATATCATTCTTAAGGAAAAGTGTAAAACTGGGGGATCCTTTAAATTGGGTTGATAAGAAAGGACAACTGAAACAAATCTCATGATTATGAAGTCCAAGGGAAATTTTAACACCAATCGACATATAATATCGACCTTATTTAATAAATAACAATATGCTTGAATAACGACTATGGTCATAGCCAAAAGGAGATACCTTATCCCTCACTAATTCTGAGAAGAACTTGAATTGGTATATGTCGATATCACAATGGAGAGCAAGATCAAGACCAAATACACACCACCTATTGGGGAGCTGCAGGGCAAAATAGCTTTTTTTAAGGTATAAACTAACCACCCAACCAACTTTTGTGACAAATGTAGCTCATTTACATCTGAAGCCTATCGAACTAGTCTGCAATTCATGAATAGATTAGGATACCTATACAACATGAGAAAAAAAATAGTTATTAGTTTAAAAGATTCAATAGCATACTTTCGTGGTGTTATTAGATCTAAATGAGGTAAAGAGGTGGAACATTTTTTTATGAATAAAGATGCAAAACATGTAGAGTTCTCTTTCCAAAAAAGAAAGAAAAAAAAGTAAATACCAAAATAATAAAGTTTATGTATTGGCACCATAGATAGCTTGCTTCGTAATATGCCCAAAACTAAAAAGATTGGACATATATGCCTTTAAATACTGAAGAAATAAAATTGCTTGCACACCAATTTTTTTTATATAATGGCCAAAATTAGAGTATCTACATTGAAGAGTTATACAAGAGTTCTCCGCCTACAATGTATTCAGTGTCCCACTTGTTTATCTATTTATCAAATTTGTATGAGCTACCAGATATCAAGGTCAATAATGTAGACCTTGATAGCAGTGAATGCGTGTAAGAGTATTCCAGTGAATCTTTGTACGAGTATTCCAGATATCAAGGTCAACAATGTTTTTACGAGTATGCCAGATATCAAGGTCAACAATGTTTGTAAGTTGGGCTATTTGTCTCTATTGTTGTCAACATATATAGACTAATCTCTGTTGTTGTCATCTGGTACATATTTAAAAATATACAAATCTCTGTTGCTGTCATCTGGTTCTATGATTTACTATTGTTTAAGTTCTATGAAAATGAGAAGTTAGTCTATTAATAACATAGCGACAATTAGTATATAATCTAATATAATTTATGCTAATAATATATTTCTTACCACTTTTATGGTCTTACTAAACATATCCTTATGGAGAATGAGTTTGAAAGAAAGAAACAAGAAATATTAGCTGCTCAAAATACATCCACTGTGGATGGAGAAACTAATTCAGCTACTCAGTCAACTCAGTAAACTGAAATGGATATCTGGGTGCAATCTATTGGTGGAAAAAAAAAGAGTCAAAGGTCTTGGATCCTTAGGTCGAAGTGTAAAGGCAACTAATAGTTCAACATTAACTTTGCCAAAAGAAATTGATGAGATGATTAAGTCTCAGGTTGGCGATTCAAATACTGATTTGTATGCTCAGTTGCAGAATGGGTGAAAGAAAAATAAGAGGATGAGAAAGGAATTACACTTGTTGATAAAGCATGTATACAACAAATCATCTTCAAATGATGAACGCCTATCTCAAGAAGACAACCAAGCTTATGGGGATGAAAGTGATGATGACTCTGACGACGTGAATGGAAGGGATAATCCTGATAATGTGAATGAAAGTGATTCTGACCCTGATGGTTGGTAGTTTTATTGAGGATTCAAGTTTGAAATATTTTGTTTTGGACCATTTAAGAATCATACATTATTGATGTGGATGTTTTGAATTATGTTTTTTGTTAGCTGTAATGGTTTACATTAAACTTGTTTTGAATGATTTTTTTGAGAATTATTGAAAGTTTTGAATAGATTTTTGATTAATTGTGAAATATTTCTAGTAATTTACGTGTGAATTATTTTCGTGAAAATTCGTAGGTAAAATTCTTTTTTAATGAAATTTTATCAAATAATTCATTCAAAATTTTACTAACTAATCACAAATAAATCCGCAAATATCGTACCTGCGGATTTATTTCTACAGCTAAATTACCTAGGAATTTACTTGGCAATCTTCGTGAGATTTTTTTTGTGGAAATCCGCACGTAAAATTCTTTTTTTTATGAAATTTTTCCAAATAATTCATGCAAAACTTTAATAATTAATCACAAATAAATTCGTAAATAACGTACCTGCGGATTTATTTCCGCAGCGAAATTACCTAGGAATTTACTTGAAAATCTTCGTGGGAAAAAATTTGTGATTATTTTTCGTGAAAATTCACAGGTAAAATTTTTTATTCATGCAAAATTTTGATAGTTAATGCAAATAAATCCACAAATAACATACCTGCGGATTTATTTTCGCAACTAAATTACCCAGGAATTTTATAAATCCGCATGTAATAATTATCTACGAAGGTATTTTCTTTGGATTATAATTGGTAAGAAAATCTGCAGGTAATCAAATTACTTGGGGATTTTACCACATTATCCCTATGAAAATCTCCAGGTAATAAGCACTTTTCTTGTAGTGCACAAGATAGAAATTATAATCAACATTTGCATAGAAGATCAAGTACTCCTACAAAAGATAGAGGTTAAAACAGAAAATAATATTTTCAACTTAATCCATAGATTATGATTTCAAAATATGACCTCTTATTTCATTTACTTCATCACTCATACATCCTGTATTATTTGTTCTACTATGTATCTACAATATATTAAAAGTGTGAAGACCCTTAGAAAAGTGATTTGAATTTTTTACCCTTCATTAAAATTTTATGCTTTAGAAAAAATCGTCTTTTTACTATTTTTCTTCAATCATTATATTATTATTTTATAGTATTTAAAATTAAGAATTTCTATAATATATTGTAAAAATAAATCTTTTGAAAAAATTTTCTTTGAAAAACAAAAAAAACAAAAATTACCCTAAACTTTCAAAAATAGAAAACAAGTCATTCTAATTTTTTAAGGAAAAAAATGAAAACACGTTGCTTTCAATTTTTGAGGAAAAAAAATTTCAATTTCCTAAAGTTGTGTTTTAGTATTAATTTGATACCATAACTGTTTTTTTTATGAGCTCTAAAGGTGTCATCTACAATCACAAAATGTTAGGTCTAATCGTATTATTCTAATATCTCGATTATCATATTTTTTTTTTTGTAGTTTCTGTTATGTTCAAGTCTATGTTGTAGATGAATGTTTCGTCGGACTTTGAGAATTTACATTAAGGATAGGTTTGATGATATTGTCATAATATTCTTGAATATTGTAGTTTCTCATCTGTTACTATTTGTTGTTTTTTCAATTGATAGATTAATGTTTGGTCAGGCTTTAAGGTTCTTTCTTAAGGTTTATCGCATTTTTATGATATCTCGATTATCGTATTGTTTTGTTTAGTTTACAGTGGTAGATGAATATATATTTGGTTAGGCTTTGAGGAATTTTTGTATAAAGGTTAGGTTTAATCAATTTGTTTTGTCGTAATTTTTGATCTATTACTATCTATTATTTTTGTTATTACCCGTGATGTGATAGTTCACATCGTAGGTGATGATCAAGATATTAATACTTCACATAAGGCTTGATATGAAACACACGTGCAAGACACATACATTTGACTAGTATATCAAAAAGTAGGTACTTAAAAAGGAACAAATAATTTTAATTTTTATTGTTGAAAAAAATACTACTCTCAAATTAAGATTAATAAAAATCTAAAGTGTCGTGACTGGAATATTAATGTTATAGCTAAATAAATTCATTTATTAATTTTTTTTTTAGCAGCGTGAAGCACGATTAATTTTACTAGTATCAACATAGTTGGAAATATATGTTGTATCCGTAAAAATTTTACACGTCTGCCAATCCATTTGGCTAGTGCTCCATTCAGTATACTTGGGTATGACACGAAATACTTTGATGTGCATAAAGTGTACGAAGTCAAAGTATTAATTTAAACATTATTTAAATATCTCCTAGTCACAAATACTCAAATTATAATTTCATTTGGCAATAGATTTTAAAATTGAAATTTGAAATTTGAATTGTTCAAATTGTATTTGGACATGCATTTATTTGAAAAAAAAAAAAATTACGAGTAAAAATTCCTAGTTTTTAAAATTTTGAAAATATTTGAAGATCAAATTTTCAAAATCAGATCACATTTTATAGCCAAATATATATATATATATATATATATATATATATATATATATATATTATTTGAAATTAAAATTTCAAAATTTATGATCGAACAATATAATTCTAGAGATCATTTGTTCTTGTGGATAGTAAAAGTCAAATGATTTGTAGGGTTTTCTTTTAAAGCATCCACTAATTGTACCAAAAAGATGACTAAAGTTGAATTTCTTATTGTAATCATTTGCTTTCCCATGGATTTGATGATCGCATTTATTCCATTACTGTTATTTTGAATCTCATTCCCTTATAAATTATATTTGAACCTAAGTTACTGCATCAACAGTGACCATTTCTTTATATTCATGAATAGTTCAAGAAAGGATAAACTATTTATTGTGTATTCGAGCATTTATCCTTTAAAAACAGTAATAGTACCCTTTTAAATGAAATAAAAATATTAGGTTATTCATTAAATAAAGTATTCCATTTAAAAGATATTACAAGATATTTTACCTTTTCGTCTTTCATCATTCATGAATCATCCCAAAAAAACAAAAGTTTATGAATAATATTTTATTTTATATTATTTTATTCCTTCTTATTGATGCACATAGATGATAGATTGAGGAGTCCGGAGCCTAAAGAACAAGTTTTTTCAGTCAAAATTACAAAAGGGTACATCAAAATGAAAAATTTTCAAAACGGACAAGGTAAAGACACCTTGTCCATTAAAAAGTTAACGGTATTGATCCACGTTAGTTCACATGATAAAGTGTAAGATAAGATGGTGAGTTTACCTTATAAGGTAAATAGAGTCCCTTACCTTATTATTTGACTGAAAAAGTTGGTGGGAGTTCAAAATTTAATGACATCAATGTACTCCCTCTGTACATCTTTATTTATCCACTTTTCTACTTGAAAATGTCCAATAAAGCCTGTTCAATTTATAAAATCAATGGATGATTTATTCATTTTTACCTATTTACCCTTGATATTAAATATAATACACCACTCATTGTATTTTTTAAAGAAAAAAATTCATTATATCCAAAGGGTGATATAGTAAAATCAACCACCTATTTATTGTTTCTTATGGCATATGTCGAGTCAAAAGTGAATAAGTATTTATGGACGGAGGGATTATTTAGTGACGAATTTATTTCAAATGCAATGCCTTACAAGGTAAAATGTGCCCCTTACCTTACAAGGTAAAATGTGTCTTTTACCTTATCAATTTTCTTTTATATATCACCCATTCATTTCATTCATTTATTCACATTATCCATTTCACTCTTTTTATCTATATTATTTGGGTGTTTGTTTTTGAGAAAATACATAAAGAACCCCCTGATCTTGTTCGAGTTTTTCAAAAGACACTTAAATTTTAGATACGGCCTATTACCTCATGATTCTTCTTTAATCCCTTGTAAATACACCATTTTGACTTAATTTTTGGTTCTGCGTGTAGTCACGCATACCAGACGCGTGAACGATTAAAATTTGACTTGGTTCACCAATAAAAATTTGCCACGTGTCAATTAATTGTCAAAAAAAAATAAATTCCTTTCTTCTTCTCCACCTTAAAACCACAAACCTCCTTGCTATAACATAGTCATTGGCTATTTTGAAGAAAAATTTTGTGTCGTTTTCTAATCTTTTCTCACAAAATCAACCTTGAAAGGTAAGATATTTCCATTTATGTTGTAATTTCTAAAGAAAATCAGCCGTAAAAACTTTAATTTCCTCTTATTTTTTTAATTTTTTTTTTAAAATCGTGTTAAATTTTGTGACTAGGTGTTTGCCGAAAATAGTTTTATAATGTCAAATGCAATCTTGAATCGAATTTGTAATGACGAGAACGATCCCATGTTGCATGTAAAAATGCGATGCAAATATGAAGACTTATTGTCAATGCAAACGTCATGGTCGGAGGAAAACCCAGCTAGAAGATTTTGATCTTTTCCACAGTATCGTGTATGTCCTATACATATTTTCTTATTTTTCCTCTTATTTCTATTCAATTGATTTGTTTATGGCCCCTTTTAGGAGAAATAATGCAACTTCTTTAGATGGAGGGACCCGAAAAAGACTAATTTACAATCGAAAATAGTTATTCCGAGATTGGCGAAGAGAATCAAGGAGTTGGAAGAAGCATTGACATTTTATGAAAGTAATGGAAAATGGGTGGTGAAGAAGGAGAAGAAGATCAAATGTTGTAATAGGAAGCTCATCGTCGTGATTGTTGTAATGTTTTTCTATTTTGGACTAGCATTATCAAGAGAAAGGATGATAAATATAATTGTGTGCAATTGAAATTGTCATAGTCATTCTCTTGTTCTACAAAATAGTGTTCGTCTTTTCTCTTGTCATAACAGCAGTTGCTTAACAAGATGAAATTTTGATTAGTCGTGTAACACTAAATGTTTGTCTTTTTTCTTCTCATAATAGTAGTTGCTTAACAAGATATAATCTATTTTGTATCAATAAATTGTGTAACACCTATGCAATCTATTTTGTATAAATATATTGTGATATTGACGACATTTGTGAGCATTTAAAACGTATTGTACAGTGAATAGACTAACAAGACAACCATAATGAGAGAAAATGAGAACTTCATTTCAGCGTATTCATTGTTTCAATTTGAACAACAAAGCTTGTTTTGTTTGGTACCTAACAAAACATACCTTAATACCTAAAGGTACCTAACAAAACAAACCGCCCAAAACATTGTTTGGTTGCTACAAAATAAGATCAAAATGCTATCACCATCAATAAAATATACAAAAACTAATTGTTTGTGACAATATCAACAATCTCCATCAAAATATACACATCACATCAGCAAGATGTCCTACTTCCATAGCATATGAGTCTTCCTAGTTGAAATATTTTTGCCTTGAATTTTGGCAGCAGCTGCAGACCTCGTTTGAATAACATATTCAGCCCTCATTTTTTCAAGTTTGCTATTGGTAATGGCTGACTTCCCTTTCCATTTAAATCCTTGTGTTGGTGTGTAGCCAATATCACCAGTCACAATATTAGACCTTTTTGTGACCTTTGAACCAGTTCTAATGACTCTTCTGCTTGACATTCCAGGCTGCACAAATAAATTACAGAAATTGTAAGGCAATCTTTAGAACTTTTGGGTTGCACAAACAAAAATTCTACAAACTACTTATATTAAGAGGGGTAAATCCATCTTCAGCTTGGTATATTTCAATCCCCACCATCCTTGGCCTTTTAAAAGGTCTTGTATATCCTTTATTGTTGTCTTTATGGTCTTGCCTTTGAGGAGGCACACCCATTCCTATGCCCTTTCCACTGACAGGACTAATTTGGCTCTCTTGAGTCATTCCTCCTCCTCTCCCACTACCCCTTCCTCGATCACTTGAGACATTTGAAACACTTGAACTACCTGAAATACTATCTTTTCCTCTACCTCTTTCTCTAGTAGTACTTGCAATGTTTGTGCGGGCCTGATTATTGAGATATTAGTACACATACTTAACAAAAATTTTGATACTAATAAATAAATAAATATACCTATTGCTGGTAAGATGTTCCAGCTGCATGACTGGCACAACTGCCCCTTACTCTCCCTCTTCCTCTACCAGTAGAAGCTCCGGCCTGTGTTTTAAGAGATGAGTCATTGTACTTAACAGAATGTATATTAGATAATGATTATAAAAATACCTGAGAAGAGATTCTAGCTAATTGACTTGTACCAGGTTGATCTCTTGTAGGATATGTTCTTTTATTATGTCCCTGTGTACCATATTTGCTAAGTTTTTCAGTTTTTCTACTTTCATCAGCCTCTTTTCTTCTAATTTTAAGTGGTCTTTCAGGCAACTTCCTGACCTTTGATGGCTTCACAGTAGGATTATTTGATGTTGGCTACATTTTCATGTTATTCATTGGCTGAATAAAATGAGCATATGTGCTGAGGTATGTATCCTTGTGATAACAGATGTCCATAAAATTAATGGGCTCATATTCCATGTGGTGAAGGGTAGCAACACCATGAGGACAAGGAATACCCTTAAGCAACCAAGATCTGCAACTGCAACTCCTACTAATAATGTCAACTGTATAAGTACAACCCCTATCAACAATCTCAAAACCTCTTTCCCCATTCCAAGACAGATTGCACAGCATTGACTTGTCAATATTTTCTTGTAAAATCTTCAAAGCTATGGGAGAAATATCAGTAATCCAAGAATTTGAAAACTATCTCAACTCACCAATTCTTTTCGTTATTTTCACCCTAATCTCCTCAAGCATTGTGATGATTGTTTTGAACCTTGCAGGAAGTACCCATGCATTAAAATTATCTGCCATATTGATGTTCATAACATCACATTTGCAATGCTCTTTAAAGTATCTTTTGCACCATGTCTTCAAATTGTACCATAAAAGATCATCCAAACAATCCCTCCCAAACATCTTCATTGTTTCTATATTCTCCCTCAATTCTACTTCAAATATGAATTTTGCAATCTTTCAAAACACTCTTCTTCTTTCTATACCTTTCCAAAGTTTAGACCAATTAGCAAAAACATGTATTGCATATTTTCTATGCTCAACCAGTGGAAACAACTCTTTTACAACTATTTTTAGTCTTTAACAAAACAAAATAAGTATATTAATCTATCAACAATTGTTAAAAAAAAAAAAAAAGCAAACAGGTGTTAAGAATAGAGTCATACCTTTTGCATATCAAATATGACTCTCAATTGATGACTTTCTCTAAGATCAAGGTCATTCTTCAGCAATTCAACAAACCAACTCCATGTAAATTGATTCTCAACCTCAACAGCTGCCCAGGCTAGCAGCATTTGGTTGTTTCCATCTCTGCAAACAGCCACCAACATTTGACATTTGCACATACCTTTGAGGAAACAACCATCCAAACCAATCAAACTTCTAGCATCTCCAAAGAATGCTTTTTTTGAAGCATGAAAGCACATATAAAAATTCTGAAAGATTAACTGTCCAGTCTCATCAGCATCTCCAACTTTGACAACACAAGTGATACCTTAATTGGTCCTCAAAATCTCATCCCTGTTATAAAAAGTCCTACCATACTCTACAATGTGATCACCCATAATCTCTTATAGCACTCTAGACCTAGCTCTTCTCACAGTTGTTGCACCAACATGAATATCCAACTCTTTTATAATAATCTTTTGTAACTAGACAACTTTAATATTTGGTTGTTGACTAATTCTGTCTTTATACTTACTTGCCAAAAACTTTGAGTTGCAAAGATAGTTAAAAGTTGATCTCAAACAAATATGAATAGGGTTGTATCGTTTAACAATAAAATTCCCACTACTCTTATCCTTGTTAGCATACAACAACCAAGGACAAGAGTCTTTGCAGCACCTCACTCTAACTCTAGAAGGCTCATTCACATACTTTTTAATTTGAATCTTTTCTTGAATTACATCCTGGTTACTGCCTGCCTAAACTCATTTACACTTGGAAAACCAATCCTAATTCCCAAATAATTTTTCACAAGTTTCATAAAAAAGAACTCTATTTTTTTTATTTTTCTTCTCACAGGTTGTTGCACTACTAGATCACCATCTTCACCATCTCCCCAACCTACTTCATCATCTAATTCAAAGCTAGGAGCTTCATCACTTAGGTAGTAAGGTTTATCACCTTCTATTTTACCAACTACATTATCCCTAGTGCCAATATTTGACGCATTATACCCTATATCTGGACCTTTTTCACCAATATTAACCTGTTCACTTGTTGTGCCTCTACTTCTTATTTGTGACCTATTAAAATATCTTTTACTAGCCCTTATATCAATATATTATTGATGGACATCACTGTCAACATCACTGTCCAAACTATATTCCCTTGTGAATCTGAATCATCCTCTAAATTATCATCACTTAGATCCTCATCTATTATAGGTTCAAAAGACTTGGAAGGTATATTAGAAGAAGGAGGATCATTAGGAGGGTTAGAAAGGAAAATTGGGAGTAGAAGGCTGAAAATTAGGGCTAGAAGCATCAGAAGGCTGAAAATTAGGGCTAGAAGCATCACCCTAATTAATAGAGTTCAAATCTTCCCCACCTACCCCATTGTCGCTTGTATTGGGAAAATACTCCAATTGAAGTGGGGCCTGATCAGGTTCAATCACCCCATGTGAAATATACACCTTAATTTCATCCCCATTTTTTTAACATATTGACAATGTCAAAAATAACCTTATCACATTTAATTTCTACCAAATAATCATTCCATTTAACAAGGAAATCACGCTGGGTTGAATATCCTAGCTATTTAATGTAGTCTCTTAACTCAAAGTAGGACATCATATCAACATCTTTATCAAAAAAACTCAGTCACAGACCCACCAATATATTCAGGTGAGGGCCCAAATTCTATTTCACCCCTATGATACCATCTTAAAGTTACAAACATAAAAGCCATTGAAAGATACTTGAAAAAGCAACAATTCAACCGCACAAACACATTAAAATCAGTAAACAAAGAGAAAAAATACCCCACCCCACCCCAACCACCCCCACTTGGCACACGCCTAAAAAGAATTCTGAGTTGTACATGTTACTACAACACCGTAATAGTAACAACAACATATGCGAAAATTCGACAAACACGTAGTACATCCATAAGTCAATATGTTCATATTTGCATCAATTTCAGTAAATTATATTTTTCTCCAAAAAACACAACTTTAAAAAATTCATCAAATCGACAAAAAATAAATAAAGATGTTGTACATGCATAAGTCAATATGTTCATATTTGCATCAATTTCACTAAATTATGACCTAAAAAAATATTTTTCCCCCAAAAAATACAACTTCAAAAAAGCCATGAAACGTTAGAGATATTAAAACTAAAATGCACAAAATCCTAACCTGTAAAATCTCCTACACTTAGGTTAATACGTATTTTCCCCAACAAATTTATCTCCAAAAGACCTTTAATCTCCTTCGAATGTGAGTTTAGAGTGTATGTCGCAAAAAAAAGAAAAGAAAAATCGAAGAAGAGAGAGAGAGAAATTAAAATAAATTGTGGGAAATATTTTGGGGTATTTTATTAGAATCGGGTTGAGTTATTGGGTTAAATCCAACCTTTTAATAATTAAATTATTATTTAAAAAAGAGAGTGCAAACCACGTGCCTAAGGGTTGCTGCAAAATATGGTCAAAATGGTGTATTTACAAGAGATTAAAGAAGAACTGTGGGGTAATAGGTCGTATCTAAAGTTTAAGTGTCTTTTTGAAAAATGCGGACAAGACCAGGGGGTCTTTATGTATTTACTCTTTGTTTTGCTCAAAGTCTATTTCAAAAAAACAAAATCACATTTAGATATACTTTAATCACCTTTTTATATAATTTTTTTCAATACCTAACAAATAAGTATGTAGTATAATATTATTAATTATTTTTGTTGCTTACTAATTTGTCAAATGTTGTTATTATTATATCATCTTGTTAAGCCTAAATCTACATTAAGTTAGTATTGTCATGTATGTGTAAAAAGCTTATCCTGTAGTTGCATACATGTGTAAATTAACACTTTGTATGAAACTCATATCAAAATTAATTTTAATTTTCTATTTGTATAGATATAAAATATCAACACTTTGTGCATCCAGGATCATCACAGTATGACATATATGCCACGCAAAGTAAGCATCGATTCGAGGCTATTTGAAAAGGCACATTAAAATGAGAAAAGGCATGTTTGATAGTGCGACGTGATGATAATGATTTTTGAAGACATGTCATAAATCATCCATTCCATCTTTATCTTCTTAATTATTTTAATATTTATGATTTTAGGGGCGTTATAAATGTTAGATTCGTTCCCTGCGATTATTTCCTTATTACTGCACTTGTTGAAAGGTGACGACCAGAAACGCATACCTTTCACCTAAGAACGGGTGAAGTGACTGTAACCTTACAAGACATGGAACTCATGTTTGGAATGGTCATAGATGAAACACCCATTCTTCATCCAGGCGCTGCTCAGATGTTACCTATTAACAGGTAACAAATGTTTGCAGAATTAACAGGATGGATACCTGATCTAGACTTTTTTCAAGAAAATAGAATTTTTTTATGAGATTAGAGGAATACATGAAAAATTTGAATGAAATAACTGATGAAACTGATGAAGAAGAGGTGCAACGAAGAGTTAGGTTGTACTTTTTTAGTTGTGCAACGGAACAATATTCTCCGACAAATCTGAAAATAAATTTAGTACAAACTTTCTAATTGACATGCGTGACTTACCCGCAATGTCAACACAGGCTTGGAGAGCCGCTACGCTATCGCACCTCTATTTTGTTTGTGTCATGCGTCGATGAAAAAGTCGCACTGCATTAGTGTTTTTGTTTTGTTATTGCAGGTATGTGAACTTTATAATATTTTTTTCTATTTTGAATTACTTAATTTTATTGTGGTGATAACTATTATTGATTATATTTTTTTAGGTATGGGCATGGGAGCGTATTGTCCCATTGCAATCACTTTCATTGCCTCTGAAGTAGAAAAATTCGGAGGTACCGACCGCACATGCACATAAATGATCTCGAAGAAGAACTCATCAAAATGAGGCTCGTAGTGTGTATGTCATAATAAGAGATCTATTAGACAACCTTACTGAAAAGCAGGTATTTTTATATTATCATGTCATTTTTTTATTTTTTTTCTTAATTTGATTTGTTTGTAGTAATATAACGCAATGCTCCACCAACTAAATAAAGCTCATATATATAAGAGTGATAAAATACTAAATTGTTATAGCATGCAAAATGTTAACTATTGTACTTCGAAGAGTCATGTCCATACACTGTGTAGTAAATTTCGCGATAAATCTTAGACCCTTCTATATATAATTTTTTTTGGTTAACTATATAAATTTTATTGTTGTTAAAGAGATATTTCAAATTTTATTACGCGTACATAGGTCAAATTCTATATTTATATTTTTCTAAAATTTTATATTAAATATTATGAGTTGTTACTAATTAAATCGGTAAAAATAAAGTAACCATATACCCGTTATTTACCAAACTAAGTAAAGATTAGATAAATTTTGTGACACATTAATCAAAATACTTTTATTATTTTGTAGTTTATTTGGCAGCCATATTTTGAGCAACTTATTAATGAGTTGCCCGAATGGTGTTATCGAGGACATGTTATTTGAATGGCTAAAGTTTTACTTATTTGTGGAATTCGTCATGAATGGAACATGGTTGATCGTGCTATGCGACAATTCGGTTATGTACAACACATACCTGTTCTACCTGAGTACAAACCATTTTATTTTAAATACGATAAGACATTTTGAATAACACAGGAGATTGTTATGTTGTTAAATGAAATGGAACAGAAGTGGAATGAGCGCTATGAAACTAGTGTTCACTCCGATTACATGGTCAACCAAGAAGATTACAATCAATGATATTTCTATCACTCACGCATTATAATTGGAAATTCAATACATATTGCTCAAGTTGGATACCAACCGATGGCAGGCAGACATGAAGCATTAGTATTACATTTTTAAAATTTTTGTTAATACATGCCAATGATTTTTTTACCAACTAATATATTAATTTTTATTTTTTTAGGCTAGGGGACATATAAGGTCATATCAAATTGCTCAAAGTTTTGTGAATGATAATAATCAATTAGAAGAGGTGAAACAAATCACAGCGCACTTTGCATCGATTTCCCTAGAGTCAACAACTGCTGCCTCTTTGGGAACGCGTTTGACTTTTGATAGGTCATCATATCAGTATGTTATTGAGCTCTTTTCTAATATTCTTGAATTTTTTCCTCTACACCAAGAGGAAGACAGACTTTTTTTTCTAATAAATTTGTAGCAAGTTTGTCCCTTCCACATACCACTCGAAACTGCTCTAAAGCGTATCATCTATTCACAGCCCAACATATATTGCTTGCAAATAACCTTCCAACTATCTCCTTTAGATCAATCACAAAGAAACTCCGTCCCCTTGATTAGATTATACTTTCTCATAACCTATTTCATTTGCTTTTTGTTAATGAATAACATACCTAAATACAGGTACAAAATAAATAGTATTAATAATATCAAATGACTAAAAATTTTTAATTTACTAGTTTATGTATTAAAATATCAACATACCTTAATATGTTTGGAATTATTTTGATTTCAAAGTGGAGTCTGAAAATAATCTTCATTGACCATGCACCTCAACTCTTCTGGACCTTCTTCAATATAATCTAAATATAAAACTTCTATGGAAGAATGATTTCCAGTATAGCCACTAATGGGTGTAGACTCTCCATTAACATTTTCATCATTATTATCATCATCTGATGATTCATATTGTAAAGGTTCATCACTATTCAACTCTCCTTATACGTCGTTATTGTTGTTCATAATTTCTGTGAGTTGAGTGAGTGTAAATCCGCAATCATTAAATCTGTAAAATGAAGAAATCATCTCATTAATTACAAGAAAAAAATTACTTAATTACATAAAATGGTTTATTTATTACCTATCAATTGCCTTCACCAAAGAAGGATATTATGGACCACTTGAATTAAAAATTTTCAAATTCATAGACGCATTGCTGGGTCCTCCCATATAAAAATTATTTACAAGTTCGAGTTAGTTTTGATAATGTGTTTCAAACCCACCATCAAATTATTTTTTCATTGCCATTCTTGAAGAATCAATATTCAAATTCAAAGAATTTTGACTTATTCGAAGATCAAATTCACTATCCGTGGGTTCTTCAATAATAGGAAAATATTCCACATATGTATACATGTCAAGCGTCTGTAGACTAAGGCGATTAACAAAAATTTCAATGGTGCAAAGAAATAAAGATAAAGAATCATCATTTCAAATAGTAGTTTCACCAAATATTGGTTGTCCGTTGGACGTAAAATAATTCGGATATCATCTAGAAATAACCACATCATCTTCTGAATTAGTAATACCCATTTTACTCCTAAACAACCTTTTCAAATAATCATATTTGACAGATAAAGAAAATGATTGAACCACTATAGAACGCCGACTATATCACATTGAATCCCCCATCATGTAAAATTTCACCACTCCAATGTAAATTTACTGTTAGCTTATTCATTTTAAAGTAATAAATGAATAAGGTTCAACAAATATTTTGAGTTATGAAGTTCAATAATTTTTTTTTGAGTCGATGCAAGAAATAAACTTACACTTACACTTTTTATATAGCAACCAAGAATTTTGAAGTTGTTACAAGGTAAACATGAAATCTTACCTTATAAGGTGAACATGAGATCTTACCTTACAAGGTTAACAGCTCCACTTACCTTGTAATACCTTGCATTTTTTTAAAGCCAGGAAAATATATAATAGATAAGGTAAGAGACTCTATTTACCTTATTAGATAAACTCACTATCTTACCTTACACTTTATTATGTGGACTAACGTGGACCAACGCCTTTAACTTTTTAATTACCTTGTCCGTTTTAGAATTTTTTTTATTTTGATGTGCCCTTTTGAAATTTTGACTGAAAAAATTTGCCCTTTAGGCCCCGGACTCATAGATTGACCTATATTATTTGAGTCCAAAGCCTAAAGGGCATGTTTTTTCAGTCAAAATTTCAAAAGGGCACATCAAAATGGAAAAATTTCAAAATGAAAAAGGTAAACACCTTTGTTTACCTTGTCCATTAAAAAGTTAATGGTGTTAGTCCACATTAGTTCACATGATAAAGTGTAAGGTAAGATGGTGAGTTTACCTCATAAAGTAAATAGAGTCTCTTACCTTACTATTTGACTGAAAAATTTGGTGGGAGTTCAAAATTTATCTATCCACTTTTCTACTTGGGAATGTCCAATAATACTTGTTCAGTTCATAAAATCAATGGATAATTTATCCATTTTTACCTATTTACTCTTGGTATTAAATACAATACACCACTCATTGTATTTTTCAAAATAAAAAAATATATTATATCTAAAGGGTGATATAGTAAAATCAATCATCTATTTATTATTTCTTATGGTATATGTCAAGTCAAAAGTGAATAAGTATTTATGGACGGAGGGACTATATAGTGACGAATTTATTTCAAATGTACTACATTACAAGGTAAAATGTGTCCCTTACCTTACAATGTAAAATATGTCCCTTACCTTACAAGATAAAATGTGTCTTTTACCTTATCAATTTTCTTTTATATACCACCCATTCATTTCATCCATTTATTCACATTACCCATTTCACTATATTCATCTATATTATTTGGATGTTTTTTTTTGGCTCAAAGTCTATTTCATCAAAAAAAAATTCACTTTAAGGTATACTTTAGTCACCTTTTTATATATTAATTTTTTTTCAATACCTAAGAAACAAGTGTGTAGTATAATGTTATTAATCTTTTTTGTAGCTTACTGATTTGTCAAATGTTGTTGTTATTATATCAACTTATTAAGCCTACACCTACGTTAAGTTAGTATTGTCATGCATGTGTAAAAAGCTTGCCCTTTAGTTGCATGCATGTGTAAATTAACACTTTGTATGAAATCCATATCAAAACTAATTTTAATTTTCTTTCTGTATAGATATGGAGTATAAGGAGGATCATTATAATCAAGTTGCTATTTAAATTATAATGATCCTCCTTATATTTATCTGGATTACAAGTATGCTCAATCATTTTTTCCGTCTTTCACATACCACTGGAAACTTCTCTAAAGCATATCATCCATTCACACCCCGACATATATTGGTTGCAAATAACCTTTCAACTGTCTCCTTTAGATTGATCACAAAGAAACTCCGTTCCCTTGATCAGATTATACTTTCTCACAATCGATTTCTTTTGCTTTTTGTTAATGAATAACATACCTAAATGCAGATACAAAATAAATATTATTAATAATATCAAATGACTAAAAATTTTCAATTTACTAATTTATGTATTAAAATACCAACCTGACTTACTATGTTCAGGATTCTTTTGATTCCAAAGTGGAGTCCGAAAATAATCTTCATTGACCATACACCTCTACTCTTCTGGACTTTCTTCAGTATGATCCAACTATGTAACTGCTATGGAAGAATGTTTGCCAGTATAGACACCAATGGGTGTAGACTCTTCATTAACATTTTTATCATTATTAACATCATCAGAAGATTGATCGTCATCTGATAATTCATATTGTAAAGGTTCATCACTATCCAACTCCCCTTATACGTCGTCGTTGTTGTTCACAATTTCTGTGAGTTAAGTGAGTGTAAATTCACAATCATTAAATCTGCAAAATGATTAAATCATCTCATTAATTACAAGAAAAAAATTACTTAATTAAATAAAATGGATTGTTTATTACCTATCAATTGCCTCCACCGAAGGATATTGTGGACCACTTGAATTAAAAATTTCTAAATTCATAGACGCATTGCTAGGTCCTCCCATATCAAAATTATTCATAAGTCCGGGTGAGTTTTGATAATGTGTTTCAAACCCACCATCAAATTATTGTCCATTGTCATTCTTGAAGAATCACTATTCAAATTCAAAGAATTTTGACTTATTCAAAGATCAAATTCACTATATGTGGGTTCTTCAACAATAGGGGAATATTCCACACACGCATACATGTCAAGCGTCTGTATATTAAGGCGATTACCAAAAATTTCAGCGGTGCAAAGAAATAAAGATAAAGAATTATCATTCCAAATAGGAATTTCACCACATATTGGTTGTCCGTTGGACGTAAAATAATTCGGATATCTTCCAGAAATAATCACATCATCTTCCAGATTAGTAATACTCATTTTACTCCTAAACAACCTTTTCAAACAATCATATTTAAGAGATAGAGGAAATGATTGAACCACTATAGGACGTCGACTATATCGTACTGAATCCCTATCATGCAAAACCTCACCACCCCAATGTAATTTACTCCTACCGTATCCATTTTAAAGTAACAAATGAATAAGGTTCAACAAATATTTTGAGTTATGAAGTTTTTAATTTTTTTTTGAGTTGATGCAAGAAATAAATCTACACTCACACTGTTTATATAGCACTAAGAATTTTGAAGTTGTTACACGGTAAACATGAAATCTTACCTTACAAGGTAAATATGAGATCTTACCTTACAAGGTTAATGACTCCACTTATCTTGTAATATATTGCACTTTCCCGAAGCCTGACAAATAGATAATAGATAAGGTAACGGACTCTATTTATCTTATAAGGTAAACTTGTCATCTTACCTTACACTTTATCATGTGGACTGACGTGGACTAACACCATTAAATTTTTAATGGATAAGGTAAACACAGGTGTTTACATTGTCCGTTTTGGAATGTGCCCTTTTGGAATTTCGACTGAAAAAATTTGCCCTTTAGGCTCCGGACTCTATATTATTTCCTTAAAAAAGAGACAAAAAGAAAATGAAGTCACCCCCACAAAAATATAAATAATCTAATTAATTAATTAAAATAAAACAAAACAGTCATGACCACAATCATTTTAGGAGCAATTCTTTTTCATATTTCAAAGTAATGGAGTATAACTTTTCTCCTATCACTAATAATCCTCATACGTTTTATGATATCGTCTACTTCCACCTCCAAAAGCAACCCCTCTAAGTTGATAATTGAACATTAATTTGTGTTCTAAAATAGCTTTCCTACCATTTTAAGTAAATGAAAATAGGATTATTTTTAAAAATGCTCAATTTAAAACACATGGTAAACAACTTTAAAATCAAATTTGCTCAAGTTTTTGTGAACTTAGTTACTCTATATCGATATGGTAGTAGTACTAGTTGAAGTAGCAAATGTTCGACAAAATAATTAAGATGCACCTGAGATGACTCAATGACAACATAGTCGTAAGAAAAAAAAAGAAAGAAGAATGACACATGAAGTTTTTAATTGGCCTAGCTTTAGTAGAGTGAATTACTCTGGACCACTTAAAAAGGCAATTTGAAGCATTAAAGCGTTGTGCGCGAGTTCAAAAAAAGGCCGAATCATAAAGTTTACACATCTTTATCTTGCAGTTATATCACTATATAAAATAACCAATATGTTATAAAATAATTGAGCTACGCATTTACTTTACAATAGCTGTAAAAAGGGAGAATGGCAGAGTTGTTGAGAACTGGAAATAGCAGTATCCAAAGAGGCTTTAGATGAGATACTTATTGGAGGGAGCTATATTGACTTTTCTGTTTCATGCCCCACATACCACTAAACACTAAATCTGGTAGTCTTCCCCATCCACTTCTTTCTCCTATAAATGGCACCTCTTTGGGATCCTATTTCTTATTCTGTCCAACACATAAAATTGAAACATACAAATAGCATAAATTAAAATATAAGGCTTCGTAGATAAGCACGCTCAACAGTATCACATATCTTTATGACTTCCTAAATTTCATATAGCAAAAGGGCAGCCTGATGCCCTAATACTCCTGCTATGAGTGAGGTCATCGAGGAAGGGTCAGACCACAAGTGTCTAAGTGAGGTCGTCAGGGAAGGGCCAGACCAAAAGGGTCTATATTGTACGTAGCCTTACCTTGCTTTTGTACGTAGCCTTACCTTACTTTTATGCCAGATGTTGTTTCCACAAATTAAACACATGAATTTTACCTAGTATATTTCTTACATTGAGATATTCAATTATCATACCTGAAATATGAGTGCGGAGCCTAAAGGCAAGTTTTTTTAGTTAAAATTTCAAAAGAGCACCCCAAAATTCCAAAAAGGACAAGGTAAACACAGGTGTTTACCTTGTCTATTAAGAAGTTAACACCGTCAGTGCAAATATTAGAATATAAGGTAAAATTGTGAGTTTACCTTATCTATTATCTATATGTAAGTGTCAGAAAAGTGTAAGGATACAAGGTAAATGGAATCGTTAACCTTATAAGGTAGGATCTCATGTTTACCTTGTAACAACTTCAATATTCTCGCTGCTATATAAAGAGTGTAAGCAGAGGTTCATTTCTTGCATCAACTCAAAAAAATTGTTAAACTTCATAACTCAAAAATTTGTTGAACCTTATTCATTTCTTACTTTAAAATGAATAAGGTAAGAGTAATTTACATTGGGGTGGTAAAGTTTTGCATGATGGAGATTGGTGCGATATAGTCGGCGTCCTATAGTGGTTCAATTATTTTCTTTATCTCTCAAATATGATCTCTTGAAAAGGTTGTTTAGGAGTAAAATGGGTATTACTAATCCGGAAGATGATGTGGTTATTTCTGGACGATATCCGAATTATTTTACGTCCAACGGACAACCAATATTTGGTGAAACTCCTATTTGGAATGATGATTCTTTATCTTTATTTCTTCGCACTATTGAAATTTTTGGTAATCGCCTTAATTTACAAACACTTGACATGTATGCGTGTGTTTGACATTCTCCTATTGTTGAAGAACCCACGGACAGTGAGTTTGATGTGCTAGTAAGTCAAAATTCTTTGAATTTGAATATTGATTCTTCAAGAATGGTAATGGAACAATAATTTGATGGTGGGTTTGAAACACATTATCAAAATTCACCCGGACCTGTGAATAATTTTGATATGGGAGGACCTAGCAATGCGACTATAAATTTGAAAAATTTTAAGAAATACCTGCTTCTCAGTAAGGTTGTCTAATACATCTCTTATTATGACAAGCACACTACGAGCCTTATTTTGATGAGTTCTACCACGAGACCATTTACGTGCGTGTGTGGTCGGGACCTTCGAATTTTCCTTACTCGGAAGCAGCGAAAGTGGTTGCAATGGGACAATACACTCCCATGCCCATACCTAAAAAAATATAATCAACAATAGTTATCATCACAATAAATTAAGTAATTCAAAATAAGAAAAAATATATTATATATTCACATACCTGTAATAATGAAATAAAACCTATACTGCAGTGCGACTTCTCCGTCGACGCACGACACAAACAAAAATAGAGGTACGATAGCTTAACGGCTCCCCAACCCTATGTTGACATTGTGGATAAGTCACGTATGTCAATCAAAAAGTCTGTACTAAATTTATTTCCAGATTTATCAAGAAAAAATGTTCTCCCACACAACTAAAAAAGGTACAATCTAACTCTTCGTTGCACCTCTTCCTCCTCAGTTTCATCAGTTATTTCATTTAGATTTTCCATATATTCCTCTAATCTCATTAAAAAAATTCTATTTCCTTGAAAAAAGTCTAGGTCAGGTATCCATCTAGTTAATTCAGCAAACATTTATTGTCTGTTATAGGCAACATCTGAGCAACACCTGAATGAAGAATGGGAGTTCCATCTACGACCATTCCAAATATGAGTTCCATAACTTGTAAGGTTATAGTCGCTTCACCTGTTCTCAGGTGAAAGGTATGTGTTTTTTGTCGCCACCTTTCAACAAGTGCAGTAATAAGGAAAAAATCGCAGGGAACGAATCCAACATCTATAACTCCTTTAAAACCACAACTATTAAAATAATTAAGAAGACGACGGATGATTTCTAACATGTTGTCAAAAACCATTATCATCACGTCGCACTATCAAATATGTCTTTTCTCCTTTTAATGTGCCTTTTCAAATAGCCTCAGACCGATGCTTATTTTGCGTGGCATATACGTCATACTATGATGGTCTTGGATGCACAAAGTGTTGATATTCCATATCTATACAGAAAGAAGATTAAAGTTAGTTTTGAGCATACAACTAAAGGGCAAACTTTTTACACATGCATGACAATACTAACTTAATGTAGATTTAGGCTTAATAAGTTGATATGATAACAACAATATTTGACAAATTAGTAAGCTACAAAAATGATTAATAATATTATATTGCATACTTGTTTGTTAGGTATTGAAAATGTTAAATAAAAAAGTGATTAAAGTAGTATACCTTAAAGTGAAATTTTTTTGATAAAGTAGACTTTGAGCAAAAATAAACACAACTAATATAGATGAATAGAGTGAAGTTAAAAAATGAATGAAATGAATGGGTGGCATATAAAAGAAATTTAATAAGGTAAGGGACACAGTTTACCTTGTAAGGTAAGTGACACAGTTTACCTTGTAAGGTAAATTCACCATTTTACCTTATAAGGTAAACTCACCATTTTACCTTACATTCTAATATTTGCACTAACGACATTAACTTCTTAATAGACAAGGTAAATACCTGTGTTTACCTTGTCCCTTTTGAAATTTTTCAGTATTAAGGTGCCATTTTAAAATTTTGACTAAAAAACTTGCCTTTTAGATTCCGGATTCCCTGGAATATCATGTTTGACGAAGATATATATAGTGAACGTAAAGTAGAGCGAGAATGAATAGTGAAAAGTCATATAACCACTTCATCTTGCTCGAGATTTTGGCATCCTTCTTTTAGTACTCAAATTTAATTTGTTTGTATATGGTGACTGCGGTCTATAAAAGAACATAACATGTACTTGTACAAACCTTTATTAGTTAAGAAGTGTAGAATTATTTATAGAACGATAGTAAGGGGTCGTTTGGTTTGAAAATAAGTTATACCGAGAATAGTTATGTTAGGATAATGATACGAGTACGATCGCGTAGATGGACTTATGAGGGCGTATGTTAGACCCGAGACTTGGTGTGTGCAAATAAAGTGCAAAGAAGCACCTAAATGGACACCAAAACCGTCCATACATAGCACTCCAAGGGCGCCTATTGAAGCATTTGACTAAGGGGTCATTTTGGACATTTCACAATTTATTTTGTAACCTATGTAGGGTTTTAGTCATGAGTTTTGATGAATATTGAAAGTTGTAGACACTTAGACATTTCTCTCTTGTGAGAAAGGCCCCTATGGCCAAACATTGTAACTAGGAATTTCAACTTGAGTGTGGAATCACTCGTGCTGGATTCAAGCTTGAAAATGTTGGATGCTTAGGAGATCGAGGTCCCTCTTATGCCACATAAGAGATAGATGAATTGTAGTGTGTAGTGTTAAGGGTCCAAGAGTGGAATATGCTCTTGGGTTCTTAAGATTATGCCTTCATGTAGTCTGTCTTTCTATCCCTTTATTTAGTGTAATCTTTTGTTGTTGTTTCTTGTGTTGTTGATTAGTCTAATCTTTTGTTGTTGTTTCTTGTATTGTTAAAACCATTGGTTATTATTATTGTAATTCTCTTGTTCTTCACGTGTTGATGCTATTTTGGGTGTTATATACATCATTGAATTTTGTATTCTTCTTGTTGGTAGTGAATCCGAGAGTGGTCTCCAAAAAGGTCCTCGGATCCTTAAGATTAGTGGACTGATTTAGAGTGTGTTTCGTGTTCTCCTTGTTTGTCTCGTATCATTTGGTATCAGAGCAAAGGCTGGTCGTGTTCTCACACTACCAATCTTGGGCTCTCTTAGTTGAAAAAAAAAACTGAAAACTAAACTTTCCAGAAAATAGCAATCTGTCCACTTGTGTGTTCTTGGCCAAAAATTGTGTCTTGTTGTGTCTTGGCCGAGATTTGTTTCTTGTAAACTTAGATCTAAGAGTCCTTTTTGTGTGTTTTATTGTTATTAGTGTTAGCTTCTTCATCCCTAACACTAAAGGAGTCTAAATCTAAGTTTGAGCTTTAAAAGTTGATGTTGTTGTTGTGAATCCAAAGTGTCGCTGATTGTTGTTGGGATTGTTATTGTTGGTTCATGTTTTGAATGTGTATTGTGGGAATTGTGTTGTGGATTTTAAGCTTGAAAAGGTGGTGGTGTTTTTTTTTTTGGAGGGTCCAACTTGAACCTTAGAACTTCAAGACTCAAAGTTTGTGTTCTTGGTGTTCTTCACCATCTCTACTTGTTGTTGAAGAAAAGGTGGTTGTTGATCTTATAAGTTGAAGGAAAAAGGTGAAGAATTGTTAGTCCTGAAAGACCCCCAACCACCAAAGACTTTATCAATCCTTTTCTAACAACTTTCCATGATTCAAGGGTCCATGTTTTAAGGAGGAGTACTACAAAAGTCAAGTCTTGAAATTTGAAACTTAAAAAAAAAAGGCTCCAAGGCTTATTCTTCCCTCCTGCAAACAAATTTCACCAATCCAAATTAAAATTTGTCAAGACTTGGACTTTGAAAAATAAAAATTGTAGAAACCGCAATCAATAGGTGGCTGCCACCTCATTAAGTTATTGTTCACACATCAAATTTTGGCTCAAATTTTAGATTTTCTTAGTTTCTTTTATTGTTCCGTAGTTTCGCTTGTTGGTTCCAATACTAATTGGCAAACTAGTACTCATCTACTACATTGTTAGTTAGTCTTTGTGTTCGTTCATTCGTGTTTAGCATTTGTTGTGTGCTTTTTTTTACTCTTTTGTGAATTCGTTGTGTCTTGTTGGTTCAAGTTCGTAAACAATATTTCTTTTGAGTTAACTCAAACGAAAATCTATTCTGGGCAAGAGTAGACTCGAACCTCAATCACTCGCAAAGTACAAGCCGACTTTCAACACTTGTTAAACCAAGTGTGAGGTAAAAATCAAGAGTGAGAGTATGGTGAGGTATTTTTGAGATAACAACTTTGTTTGTTATTTGTTGTTGTCCTTTGCTTTAGGTACCATGGCTGCCATTAATCTCGATGCCACATTTGATCGTATCAATGATGATATTGAAAAAATGAAATAACACGTAAAAAGGCTACGCCAATTGTTACCTAAACTTATCCTACAAAATCCAACTTTTCTTGTCCAAACGCCATGTACCGAGAGCTTTCTGAAGGAAGGGGTGGGTTGCCCTGACCCACACCAAGGTAAAGAGGAGATTGAAACATCTTTGGTACTTGATAGTGAACTTATAGAGAGTTAAGCACTTGTTAGTTCAAAATCTATTCGTGAGATAGATCATGCTCTTTTTAGGTTTAGTGTTTTGTTTGAAGATGATATAAACACTCCTAATGAACCTAGTGGTGAAAATGATGGTATAGCTTGCCTTGAAGGCTATAGCCAATATGCTAACCCACTATGGTGTGACAACATTTCTCCTAAAGATGGAAATCTCTTCTTAGAAGATGATAGTACTCTTATGGGCAAGGAATGTGTAGTCTCGAAAATAAGTACTCTTAGTAGTACTCTTGGTGTTCATGATGATCAATTTACTCTTAAATGTAGTTCACTACTTGGGCATGTGAATAAAGTGCTTAAAAATTCGCAAGTTAGTGATGGTGTCTATAGAATTGATCTTGATAATAGGCATGACTCTTCGAACATCTTGTGTGGTAAAAGCATTGCGATTAGTTTTGTTCATAGAGATCATGTGTATGAAAATATTTTTATGTGTGAATGTGGGAGTGACATTCTAGGGGAAGGAAGGGCTAGCCTCGGCTTAAGCCCTTGGCTAATTCTTCCATTTGATCCCGGTACCATCTTAGGGTGGGAAAGGATAACTCTCGGCCTATTTTCATTTTATTTTGATATTTATCCGAGCCATTTCCTTTGTCACATTTGTACTAATATTTTCATGTTTAATACAAAGGACCCGTGGATATACTTCAAATTTGTTCCCCCTAGGCATGGCATATTAATATGTTTATTTTTGCTAACCCTAACCCTCGTGTCATGAGGATGTGTGCTTGTTTGTCTTCTCTTGATTTTACAAGGTACGGATTCGAGGTCGAATCCTTTTTAAGAAGGGGAGGATGATACGAGTACGATCGCATAGATGAACTTATGAGGGCGTATGTTAGACCCGAGACTTGGTGTATGCAAATGAAGTGCAAAGGAGCACCTAAATGGACACCAAAACCGTCCATACATAGCACTCCAAGGGTGTCTATTGAAGCATTTGACTAAGGGGTCATTTTGGACATTTCACACTTTATTTTGTAACCTACTATAAATAGAATAATGTAGGGTTTTAGTCATGAGTTTTGATGATTATTGAAAGTTGTAAACACTTAGACATTTCTCTCTTGTGAGAAAGGCCCCTATTGTCAAACATTGTAACTAGGAATTTCAACTTGAGTATGGAATCACTCGTGTTGGATTCAAGCTTGGAAATGTTGGATGCTTGGGAGATCGAGGTCCCTCTTGTGCCACGTAAGAGATAGGTGAATTGTAGTGTGTTGTAGTGTTAAGGGTCCAAGAGTGGAATATGCTCTTGGGTTCTTAAGATTATGCATTCATGTAGTCTATCTTTCTATCCCCTTGTTTAGTGTAATCTTTTGTTGTTGTTTCTTGTGTTGTTGAAACCGTTGGTTATTTTTATTATAATTCCCTTGTTCTTCACGTGTTGATACTGTTTTGGGTGTTATATTATATCATTGAATCTTCTATTCTTCTTGTTGGTAGCGAATCCGAGAGTGGTCTCCAAAAAGGTCCTCGGATCCTTAAGATTAGTGGAGTGATTTGGAGTTTGTTTCGTGTTCTCCTTATTTGTCTCGTATCAGATAAGTTATGCTGGGATTAGTTGTCCTGTGATAAGTTATCCTGGTATTATTTTTTAGTGGTTGTTTGGTTTGTGGTACGAAAAATAACATGTAGTGCATTGTTTGTAAAAATATATTGTTTGTTTACTAAAATACTCTCTACAATATTTAGTTTAATTATTTTCCTTCATATTAAATCATACCAAAGAAATTAAAAAGTTACTATTTTTTTTCAACTTTATTAGTTTCTTTTACCTAAAAATATATGTTAAGAAATTTATGTTGATATTGCTTAAATGTGTATGAAGCTCTAATATTTCATGTTAAATTACTTATTTTGTTCTAAATTCCATAAAATATTGATAATCTCATTTTTTATCAAAAAAACTCATCATCAAAAAATATGAAAAAGAATTACTCTCATTTTTCATTATTTTGTATCATTAATATTTGGAGAGTCAAATTGTATTTTTAAAAAAAAAAAAAAAATTTCAAATATTTTTAGCTAAATATAAAATATTTTTTAATTTAATAATTAAGCATGTATTAAGTTAGAAAGGGAATGTTAACATACTTTAATAACTTGTCTATGATAAATTTGTTAGCAAAAATGAAAATTTATATCCATGATAAATTTGTTAGGAAAAATAAAAATCTATATATGTGTGAAATGAAAATATGGGGATTGAGGGTACTTTTATCATTTTATAATTTATACCAAGGATAACTTAAGTTGGGATAATAATCCCACCATATCTATGGATAACTTATTTCGGGACTAATTATTAGTCGCGGGATAAATTATCCTAGATAATGACAACCAAACAAGTGCATAAAATTTTTATCCCGAAATTATTATTTTATCTCGAAATTATTTACATTAATACCGTAAACCAAACGGCTCTAAGGGATAAAAAAATTGCATTTGAAAGGAAGTACAAGTAGATAATCTAAATTCTCATACTAATATATATTTATAGAGATTTTTTATTTTCTCAAGTCAATCTGATAAATTTTCTTAATAAGATTATTGATGTGTATAAAATCATAATATGAAAAATATTCAAGTTAAGACTCAATAATCTTGAAAACTACTGATTTTCAACTTTTAACTTTTCGCTTCTACCTTTTCGTCAAAAGTTAAAAAATTCAAAATCATCCATTTTCAAAATCACTCCCATAAATCACCTCAAATTATCTATCAATTAAAAACTGCCTATGTTGTTCAGTTGAAAAGAAATATCTTCCAGGTGTACCCCATTGGACCGACATTCTAAGTAAATTAAAACAGAAACCAACATTGAAATAAAAAAATCCACCCAATACAAGGTTAAGATTTTCTCCAATCAAAGTATTAAAACTCTCATAGGTACCAAATTAGTCTGTTGTTCTACTAACCTTACTCCCTATTAACCAACATTATTGGTCGCAATAGCAAATTAAGTATTAGGTACTCAAATAGAGGAAATAGTAAAGTAAAAGCAGACTATAGGACACTAAAATATAGGAAAACATATAGTAAAGTAGTAACCACTTGTATGGGTGAGCAACTCAAAGCTAGCAAAATGTTGTTGTATTAGAGCCTGAAATTATGGAACATTTTGTATGGGACACCATGATATTCTCTTTGCTTTTTTTAAAAAAAAAAAAAAAAAAAACATGCCTCGAGAAAAAGCAAGTAAACAACAAAAAAAAGTCCCTAAAAAAGAAAAAAAAACTCCAAATAATACTTGGTCCCTACATAATTCCAAACTCATTGAATTTGTTTTCTTACTTTTCTTTATGGAACATCATCAAACTTGTCCTTCTCATTAACCAAAAGGACATTGTGTTCATCATCATCACTTGTGTCATCTCTATGCCCCATCATCTCCAAGTTGGTCAGCCTCTTGGCTTTCAATGCCTCACCTTCCCAATCTGTGCAGCAATGCACAGCATAAAGAATTGAGAAAGCACAGGCTACTTGTGCTGATAAGAGACCATACCATAGACCACTAAACCCAACTTTTAGCCAGAAGGCCAGCCCTACCGCCACCGGTGTGCCCACGAAGTAAAACGAGCCGAGGTTGATCCGGGCACCTATAACCGGTTGAGCCGTTCCCCGGAGTATCCCACAACCAGTGGTCTGCGGACAGTTTCCGAGCTCACACAAGCCTATTATTGGTAAAACTGATGCAACAAGGGCTTGAAGCATTTCATCTTTTGTAAATAGGCCTCCCCATTTGTTCCTGAAGATCACTGTCCATATAACATTTATGAATCCAATTACAAATGCACAGGCTAATGCAACTACTGCAGCTAACTTTGCTTTGTATGGTTTCCCAGCTCCTAACTCGTTCCCGACCTGAATTTGAAACTAAATTAGTATAGCATTACAGCACTAATCTCATTTCTCTTTATAACAAAAAAGTAACTCTGCAACATCCAAGGATACACGAAAATGGCATAACTTTAAAGTTGGAGATGTTAAAAATAGACGGAAGTAAAATGCCAACCGTATAAAATATGCGAAGAGATACGTGTGTTAAGGCATGAAATCTTTGGTAAACTCTAGTTGGTTAAATGGCTATGTCATATATTAGCCAATTGATAGGGGAAGTGAGGCACAAGTGGAAGCAACATATGCCGTAGATGTGGCTCCTAGCAGGACTAACCATTCACTGAATCGGATGGATAGGGATGTACATAAAGTTTGATGCGATCAAGTAACTGACAAAAAGCATACAATCTTTAGGAAGATTATGAGATGCTACACAGGAAAATAATTCTGTTTTTGTCCAGTTTATGTTAGTTATTAATAGAAGCCCGCCCCTCTCTCTCTCTCTCTCTCTCTCTCTCTCTCTCTCTCTCTCTCTCTTTGGTATTTTAGTTACTATATGAAATCAAGAACCAATATTACCATAACAACAGTCTCATGCATATAATCAATGAAAAAGCTATAAAGAAGAAATGGAGTTCATATATCATGTAGAACCAAGCAATCTAATTTAAAAATCACATACAGTGCAACTCTAAGGACCAAATCTTGAAAGGAAAACAAACTTTAGTTCATTGTGGGGTTCCTTAGATATCAAATGCACAAAATGTCGACACATTTCACTACCATTTAGGATCTTATTCTACCAAACTACCCAAATAGATTTTCTTAACTACTGTAAATACTAAAAGATGAGCAGTCACTTGTGATAATGAATGGCAAAAGTATAAATGGCCCAACTGCTTTCCACTTCTAAAGCACTTGCTTAATCATTAAAAAAAGGTTTAGGAGAACTAGCCAACAAGCATTAGCAATGTATGTGAGTCAAAGAGGTCAAATCATCCAGCAAATTAAAGCAAGTTGTTCCCTAAGTAATCAGAACCGCATCTTTTCACATTTAAATATGTCAATTCACAACAACACACAAGCAACATGTTACAACACAAGGATCAAACATACAAGTTACGAAAAATTGAAACATATCCATTCATTAGTATTTGTCAGCAACCATTACAAAGATCATTATAAGCTAATCATCACTTTATTTATGCTAGATAAATAATTGCAGTAGCAGGAATATGGCTATGTCACCATCCACAAGTTAAAGCACACAGAGAAGGATTTTTTTGGTGGGCCTGATTTGCGAGAGCTCAGCAGATTTCATGACTAGGCAGTTGGTGTGTCACAAAAATGCATAATTACTGACTCCCTTTTCATCTCAGGGCAGACAGCAAGTTGACTTAGTTGAGTCAGGCTCTCCCCAGAGAAGTGGTCCATGGTCAATCATTAGGATAACTACTCCCTAATTTTTCACACTATAGCATGAAATGGTTTCTAGCTCTATCTAATATACTCTTTTCTTTTTTAGTCTTTTATGACCCCTTTTTCTATCTAATGCTATTTCCCTTGATTAATATGCTAAACGTAACAACAAGTTCTAAGGGTATTTTCATATGTGCTAAAAGTTAAACTCCATGTTCAAACAAACACCATCAAATAAGATAAACGGAGGGAGTATGAGTTAGATTTTCAAACATTGGCTTTCACCATAAACAAACTGCAATGTTTAAAAAAAAGTTCATATGATGCTAGCAGCATTAAGTGTGCTTCCCATGTGACGCGTAATCAAAGCAATCTCAGTTTCAGCAAACTTACCCTGGAAGATACACAGCCAGCCAAGGCCATGGGAACAGTGTACATAAGGCTAGTAGTCTGTATCATAATCCCAGTGGCAGCCACAGCAAGCCTTGGATTAGGCAAATATCCAGCAAGAACAGTCACAATCTCATACCACCACCACTCCAAACAGATCCCTATACAACTAGGAACTGCTAACTTCAGCAGTGGCCCCAACCCACCACAAATCCCTCCAATCCCAGCCGTCCATCTCCACTCCCACCTCCCATAGACATACACATACCCCATCATCAGCACCATCATATGCAGATTAGTTAGCACTGAAGCCATAGCAACTCCTGGAACTCCTAGCCCCATCATCACCACCAAAAAATAGTTCAATGGCACATGAAAAAGCACTGCCACAAAAGTACACCACATCTGAGGCTTAGTCACCCCTTGTGACCTCAGATACACTCTCAGAGGCTGTAACAAAGTGTTTGTTGCAAGGTCAGGAAGTGAATAGATACAGTAAGTTGCAGCCATTGCTGTTATTTCCTTGTCTTGACACATGAATAGCATGATTGCCTCAAGATTGATCCAAAGAAGACTTATTGGAATGATTGCCAACAAAAGTATACAGATCATACGTTGAAGAGACAGTGAAAGCAAGTCCCAGTTCTTGCTGCCATAAGCTTGGCTACAAACTGGCTCAAGACCTGAAGCAAGACCAACAAGGACAGAGTAACCAGTTATGTTTGTGAACCCAATGGAAAGTGCTCCACCAGCAAGTTCTAGACTTCCAAGCCTGCCCAGGAATAGAACAGACACCACTGCTCTAACATACACTAGGCAATTCATTGCTGTTATTGGCAAAGCCATTCCCCATAGCTCCTTCAATTCTTCCACCACCTTTTTTCAAGAATCAAAAATGCAAGTTTAACATCGCCTCTTCCATAACAAACATAGACAATAAAATTGTACTATTTGAGGTAAAAGAAGGAAACCTGGGAAGCAGTAGGCAGTTTGTGGGAGAAAAAATCAGGGTCTTTCTCCGCCATTGATGAAGCCTGAGAAATGGATAGTCAAGAAAACTCCTTAGAATAGCATGCAGTGTCTGTAAACCACACAAGACCACTTCAGACATCAGAAGAGTAGAAAAAGAAAGATAACATAATTGAAGATTTCACTTTTTGTTTCTCTATATACTTCTCTTCCTTCATAAATACTTGCAAGAAAAACGGAAACAAAAACAAACACACCTTTTGGGTACCCTATGCTATGAGTTTCCCAAGCTAAAGCAAGTTGCACTTTAAGATTCTTGGTAGAAACAAGATCACTTCAACCTGTATCACATGAAGAAAACAGAGAAAGCTGAAGAAGAATACACAAGTTTGTTCTTTTTCTTTTCTTTACACTATCAAGAACCAAAAAAAAAAATTGAAAAGAAGACCAACCCACCTTATGTTTTACAGCTGCACATCGGTTTCTGAAGCCAAAATGGTTTGAATTTCAAGATTTCACAGAAAAACGGAAAGAAAATCGATGGAGTTCAATAGGGTGGTGATATATTGTGTGTATTTATAATGGAGATGGATATCTATTTTCGTTGTTCTTTTCTTTTTATTAACTGAGTAACTGATAAAAGTTGTTAGCAATATGAGTTAAGAGATCACCAATTAAATTTGTTAATACGGTGTTTATATAATTGTGAAAATTGTCTCCAATAGAAATATAAAGTAAAAATAAATATAATAGATTTTTGTAATATAATTGTGAAAATGATCACTAATAAAAATATATATAATTAATTTTTATAATTTAATATTTTATTAAATACTGTAATGAAATTTTAGTACACCAAATAAACTTACGTAATATTATGATACACTCATATACTTACTTCATAAAGTAAGCTTTTTTTTAATTATAATAACTTAATATTTTTTTGGTAACGAATTAAAAAAAAAATGTGTCACACAGAAAAAAACGGAGGAAGTATATGTATAGGTTTTGGTTAGGCTATAGGGGTACTAATAATACAAAGTAATGGCAGTGGCGGCGAGAAGACACATGAGAAAAGGAAAGCACTCTGCTCTAATATTTATTTCGGAGTGAAAGGGACCTCAACATATTTTAAAAACACAATAGGCAGGGAGGGGTTGGAGAATAAGACTGCCATTTTTTCACTACTGCTCCACTACCACCTTTTACATTTAGGCGTCATGAGTGTATTGAAATGTTAATACATGTATTAGTTTAATATGTATTAATAATATTTTATTTGATATATTTTTTTATTTTATTGTGTATTGAGGTGTATATTATTAATATCTCAAAATTTATAACATTAGTAATGCAATAGATCTAATGCATGTATTAACATGCTTAAAGATCCTATTACCCCTCAAAAAAATTTCTGCATCCTTTTTCAACATATATATTAAAAAAATTTCTGCATCCTTTTTCAACATATATATTGAGAGTATTATATAAAAAAAATAAAATAATACATCGAATCAAACACTGCATAAAAAAATACAAGCATAATTAATATAAGTATAACTAATACAAGCATTATTAATATACTATATTTTATATTATTTTTATACACTCTATCAAACGACTCCGTATTTTTTATTGAGAAATGTATTTATGTTGTGTGTGACTGTGTAAAGCGGGAGATGGAGGAACTTGGGAAAGGCAAAAAGAAAGGACCCAGTTTGGGCTTGGAAGTGAAGGAGGTGGGGGGGGTTGTGCTGACGTTTAGGATTTTTTTTCTTTTTTTTGACAAGAAAACTGCCGTCGTTATTTATATTTGTTAGAATTTCGTGAGTTTTACAGTTTATCTGAACTTTATTATAATTACATTTTAATTCCAAAAAAATTTCTTGTTCAAAAAGATTTTCTTATCAAAAAAAAAATCTTTTACAATTCTAAAGGTTTTGGACTTCTATAGAAGATATTTACTTTTTAAATAGGATAATAGTCTAGAAAATATATGTACTTTGTCTAAATTTGTAGTTATGCATATTGAACTTTGCGGGGTCCTATTATCTTATTAAATTTTTTTTTCATATTTAAATGACATATATTTATTCACTTGAGCCATTGCGTATAATTCACGCGCATTAAGCATGTGAGAGCGTTAAAAAATCGTTATAAACATTTTTTTTTTTTGGGTCACGTAACCCCTCACTTTTCTTTATTTTACATATAAACCTTTCTTCTAGTCTTCTCTCAATTTCACCTTCATTGCTGAAGTTAAAATTGTTTAGTCAAAAATTCTAAAATCTTTCTTGGTTTTCTTTGTTTGTTTAAAATTTTTTCTTACTATTTTTTAATTTCTTCTCACTAATTGTTAATTTCTATTTTTTTTTTATTTTTGAAATTAGGATTAGCCATGAATTCTATACTTCTTTTGACAGAATATATGAATGTGTCAATTTGTGAACCTTGCACCATTAATGCAGATTCTGCAGATGATAACCCAAAAAAGTTTTCTATAGCAGATGAATTATGTAAAAAGGGTGGAACATAATTATGTGCACCCAACTGATTAATATAAAATTTAATTAGTTGTGTGAAAACAATCCGCTGCTCAAAACAAGCTGAGCCAGCATCTGTTATCTGAAAGACAATAGCATCAAATAGTTACAAAAATATGAACTAAATGAAAACCAAATTTCAAGAATTAAGAATCAAGATTTTAGTGGAAAAATGATGAAAAAATGATGAAAAGTGATAAAAGAATAAAAATGGAGAAAAAAGTAAATAAAAATTAATTTTAAATAAAAAATACACGTGTAAAAATGAGATTGACTTGTGTATTATACTTTCTATTTCAAAAACTGGGTATAATGTTTCAGGGAGGAATTAATTTCACTTTAAAATAATTCAGGCGGGTAATAGGACCCCCGCAAAGTTTAGTATGCCCAACTACAAATTTAGGCAAAGTACAAGTATTTTTCGGACTATTATCCCTTTAATCAATAATACAATATCATTCATAATATGAATGTAGTCATCAAAAAGTTTTTATTTCGAAAGACATTATTTTTCTATTAATTTTTCACTATCTAGGTTTATTAGCCAATCATATCAAAATACTTTTTAGTACAATTTTAGGAGTGGTCTGATATCTGTAACTATTAGCTTCCGCATGACGCCCTATCAATTTCAAACATGCTTTCAATTTTGAACCCAACAAAATTTCACCGACAAATGACTGAGGTTAGGAATTCTTTTCCTTCAATGTGTGTTCGATTAATTTGAATTCATCGTGTATAAAAACTATTAAAGAAAATATATTTCAAACTACCTTCCTGCTACAAACTGAAATGGAGGAAATATTTTTTTTTTTGTTATTAACACAAATTCGAGGTTTCTGAATAATAATGAAGAGATTTTTATCCATTTTATTACAATTCGCTTAAATAAAATTAGCATGCTGTGATTTTTTTTTTTAACACTATGTGTCTAACTGATGGAATGGTATTTTTAAAACTTAAATTAAATTTAAATCGAATTTTCCAATTAGTATTCGTTACTGAAAAAAAAGTAGTACACGTGAATAAATTTTACTTTTTCGGTTACTGAATGCATATTGAGTGTTTAACATTTTACTAAAATGTAGTAGTTTCTTAAGAAGTTTCACTATTTTTGTACAAATAATAATGTAATACATAAACACATACATACATACATATATATATATATATATATATATACTAGTTTAAGTGTACGCGTCTTGCGCGTATAACTCACTTTAATGAGTTCAAAACATTACACTAAATAAGATATTTGTTTAAATAATAAAAATAAATATACTAATTAAATTTAATATCTTTTGAGTATGTAAACAACAATAAAATAATAGGATGATGGAGATATCAAAATAATACAACTAAATCTAACATTTACATAAAAAAAAATTCCTCAAAGCCGACCAATACACAAAATATTCTCAAAGCCGATCGAGATTCATCTACGAACTGTAAACTACCAGAAAATAACAAACTAATTGACATATTACGATAATACAATTAAACCTAACTTTTACCTAAATTTTTTTTCAAAGCCGCCCCACATTCATCTAGCATCTGTAAATTAAAATACAATAATAAGATAATAAAAATATCAAAACAATACAATTAAACCTAACCTTTACACAAGAAATTCTTCAAAGTCAATCGACATTCATCTACGACTTGTAAACTATTAAAAAAAAATATAATAGTGATCACAAAGCTTCGATTTTTATCCAATTAATTCTTGTCTGAGCGAAAATTTTGACCCTAAAAAAATTTTATCCAATGATTTTTTTTTATATATATATATATATATGTATATATATATATATATATATGTATGTATATATATATATACACACACATGTTGAATTCTATTATGCTGACAAAAATAGTGAAGAAGCTGAGAGTTAGAAAATCAAGCATCCATCAATCTAGATATGCAATCGAATCAAGTTAGATGAGCATCAATTATATATATATTCTCCCAATAGGCAAAGCAATTTTTTCTCTAATTTAATGAACATCTCAATATTTATAGAAGTATTTCCTTAATTAATAGAGTCCTATTTTAGGAGTATTTTTCTAATTGAATAGTAGAAAGAAAAATATTAATTAATTCTCTTACCATATATTTTAGGAGTCTCATATATTTTAGGAAGTATAGTAGAAAGAAAAATATTAATTAATTCTCTTACCATATATTTTAGGAGTCTCATATATTTTAGGAAGTATAGTAGAAAGAAAAATATTAATTGATTCTCCTACAATATATTTTAGGAAGTCTAGTTAATATAATAAAAATTAATTAAATAATAAATTTAAAAAATAGTGAAAAAATAATTTTATCTAAAAAAGGATCTTTTAATGAAGGGCAAAAAGTCAAATCAATTTTCTATCTAAGGATTTTCATACTTTTAATATATTATAGATTATAGATATAACTTATAGATTATAGATATATATATATATATATATATATTATAAGTTATATTTTTATTTGTACGAAAAGTTTAACTTCTGCAGAATCATATTATTTTTATTTGCTTGAATTGCGTGTTTGCACAAATAAAAATTGTAACTATTTTTAAAAGTGTTTTTTGAATTCTTTTTCCTAAAAACGCTACTAAAGTTTATAAACTCTTTTTTTCCAAAACAAACCCCAGACAAAATCTTTTGGAGTTTAATAATAAAAATATGACCTGGACCCTTTTTTTGGTGAAATATTTTTTTATTACAACAAGTTTTTGTAGTAAGCCTTGGATATGGAATAATGATTTTTCATTACAATTAGTTATCTAGGAGAACGTAGTATTGCAAGTATAGCATTACATATACAGTTCCTAGAGTAATTATTTATGGTTGATTTTAGCCTCCATAAAGTATCACGTGTTGTTCTCACCTCACGTGATGAACTTGTTATTTCTTTTAATTTGATTGAATTACGGAATAAAATGAGATATTTCAAAAGGGGAATTGACATAAAGATACAAGTTTTACAAAGTATTTAACAAATTTTAGGTCTAAAAACATTGACAAAATCTAGTCAAAATCCATTAAAAGGATGGGAAAAACATAAAATTATTATAAAAATTGAATTAATAAATAAAAATAGCATAATAACCCAGAAACCATTAACATGTAATTTTGATGATTTAAAAGAATTTAAAATGCATATAGATGAATTATTAAAAAAATAATATATACAAAAAAGTAATAGTAAACATAATAGTCCAGCATTTATAGTAAATAAACATAGTGAACAAAAAAGAGGAAAAAGTAGAATGGTTATTGACTATAGAAATTTAAATGCAAAAACTATGACATATAATTATCCAATACCAAATAAAATATTAAAAATAAGACAAATACAAAGATATAATTATTTTAGCAAATTCGATTGTAAATCAGGATTTTACCATTTAAAGTTAGAAGAAGAATCTAAAGAATTAACCGCATTTACGGTACCACAAGGATTTTATGAATCGAACGTATTACCATTTGGATATAAAAATGCACCAGGTAGATATCAACATTTTATGGATAGTTATTTTAAACAATTATCTAATTGTATAGTATACATAGATGATATATTATTATATACAAAAACTAAAGAAGAACATTTAAAATTATTAGGACAATTTACAGATATAATAGAAAAATCGGGAATAAGTCTAAGCGAAAAGAAAACTGAATTATGAAAAATCAGATAGAATTTTTAGGAATACAAATAGAGAAGAGTGGAGTAAAAATGCAACAACATATAGTACAAAAAATAGTAAATTCGAAAGAAGAATTAGATACAAAAAAAGAAATTACAATCATTTTTAGGATTAGTAAACCAAGTAAGGGAATATATACCAAAATTAGCAGAAACTTTAAAACCACTACAGAAAAAATTTAAAAAGGATGTAGAATATAACTATAATGAAGAAGATAAAAAACAAGTTCAAAAAATAAAATTACTTTATAAAGAATTACCAAAATTACAATTTTCAGATGAAAATAGAAAATTTATATATATTAGTAGAAGCAGATGCTAGTGAATGTAGTTATGGAGGAGTACTTAAATATCGATATGAAGCAAAAAAATTAGAACACCATTGTAGATACTACTCAGGTACGTTCAATGAAACAGAAATAAAATGGGAAATAAATAGGAAAGAATTATGTTTATTATATAAATGTTTATTAGCATTTGAGTCATATATTGTATATAACAAATTTATTGTACGAACAAATAATACACAGGTACGCTGGTGGTTAACAAAGAAAATACAAAATTCAGTTACAACAAAAGAGATTCTGAGACTAGTCTTGAATATATTAAATTTCACATTTATAATTGAAGTAATTAATACTAACAAAAATGTTATTGCAGATTACACATCAAGACAAAGTTACACAGACTGGTATAATAGAAGAAGATACTCTAGAAAAAATACTCAACACCCTAACTACGCTTTCAATGAAAGTGGACAGTATGGGTAATGAGATAGAAAAGCTAAAGACTAATGAAGATAAACTGAAGTCTATAGCTACAAATCAGCTAACTTAGCAGTATGCAGAGCTATGTCGATCGGAAGACATTAAAGTTCCAGAGCTAGAAGGAGACGATGGGACACTCCATAAAACCCATAACATTTATCAATCTACTTCTGCAGGTACAAGCAGAGGAGTTAGTAGACAAAGATATCAGAACATGAATATGAATAAGATATTTGAGAAACCATTTATACCAAAACACAAAAAGACCCCTTGTTCATACCCCCATAAATTACCACACATCGAGATAGTCTGAACCAAGATAAAAAAGTTTGCAACTATACAGCCCAAAAATACATAAAAAATATCTATAGAGTACAAACTTTCCTAAACCTTAACTCCAGAGCTACAAATATCAAAGAACCAAACACAAATTATATAACCCAAAAATTACAAGGTTATAACAAGCTAATTGCACTATCCAAAACCAACCCAAGCTTAATAAAAACTTGTTTTGACTATGGATTATTAAATACCATATACACTCAAGACGGAGAAAAACTAACAGCTATGGAAGAATTACATAAAATATTCACCACCTATAAAAGGATAACCAAAGAAAATCTATTTTATATAAAGTGTTATACCGCACCAGCAGAGATATTATACGACGAAATAAAACCAGTTATACAAGTGGTAAAAATAGGATTAACCAGAGATATGATTATACCAGAAGATATTATGCAACAGCCAGAGATACCCAGCATTGAGATACTTGATTTCTATGCAAATAAACGATTCATTGGACTAGCTACAATTATTCAAGAATTAGCAAATAATTATACCAATGAAAATCCAATATGGAGCTATTATTCAAGAGACCATCAGATGATTTATTCAAATTCAAAAGAACTACGACAAGCAGATATGGAAGATGTTAGGCAATGGATAATGACATTACTTAACCCAGAAAAACAATCTACTGCAAGAGCAATTAAGAAAGGATTTATTTCAGACGGATTATTGACGAGATATTGCAAGATAATTGGACACAAATATCCAGACCATCAATGTTCAAGATGTAATGGAGAAAATAATATTATCCCAGAAGTCCACCTAGAATAAAAGAATCAAGAAGATAAGCATACCAGCTGGAAGATAAGATAAGAAGCAATAATGGAGATATGAAAAAACAGCAGATACGACAATCAACGGAGTAATAATAGAAGACAAGATATTAAATACATTTTACGTAAAATTATTGTATAGATTTTTAGCCTTTTTTAGCCTTTAGACTTTTTAGGCTATAGCACTAATAATTCTTGTAGCCTTTTTTAGCCTTTTAGACTTTTTAGGCTATAGCACTAATAGTTCTTGTCTCATTAGGAGACTATTTTTTTAGAATTTTAGAAAACGTGCAAGAAATGTAAATGCTTTTGTAAAAATTCATTCTATAAATTAAAGGAACCGAAGGCATTGCAAGGCAAGCCTTTATGTGTTGAAGCACAAATACTCTCTCCTGTCCGCAACAAATATTTTGCTTAGTTAATTAAAAAACAGATATATTTCAATGGAAAAAGCTATGGAGGAACAAACCTCAGAAATATCAAACCTACCCGAACAGGTATATTTATTTATGATTATGAATAGCTAAATTCATAATTCCCAACAATTATGGTATGATAAAATAAATTCATATTAGTTACTTTATAATAGAATTATTCGAAGAATAATATGTTAAGAAGTTTATTAGCAAAGTGGAAACGGAGAAAAATTCCTAAGAACTATGCCATCCTAAAGGTGAAACCAATGAGGCAAGAAGCCGTGGTGGGGAGTAACCAGAGTAGAGGCGCTGTTTAAGAGAAAATTATCCAAATTACCATGCTAATAGTGATCGAAAAACATGTTATTTAAGAATAATCTAGTATATAGTAATCTAAGATGACCATATTTTGTTATGTATATGATTGGAGGGAATATTTTGACAATAGCAATTTTATGAAAATGAATAATTATTCATCTGATGTGATGGTAGATAAATTTAAAATACTTATTTTGTATGCACTTAAGGATATAAAAGTAGTAGATATAAGAAAAATCATATTAGAAAAGACATTTGGAAAATATTATATGACTAGAGTAAATTACATACCATACTTACCTAACTACTCTTACAAATACTTACCATGATAAATTACATAGAATTTTTTAAAAAAGATATGAGAAACATACAGTTAATAGAAAAACAGATGAAAGTAAATTTAGACAAATACATGAAAACTAAAGATATAAAATATATAGAATTTCTTAATGAAAATATGCAAGAACTACTAAGGCTAAAACAAACAACTACAAAATATTATACTAAAATATTTAGTCAATTTTAAATGATAGATAATCCTAAAGTCTTAATCTTATAGATACTTAGAGATATAGAAATTATAGATATTAAGAAAATAATATTAGAGAAAGTATTAGACTATGAAATTGAAACTATAAATTGAATAACACAGTTATACCTAGATAATTATCCAGAAGGATATTATTCAGATTAAGAGATGTTAGAATATATTAGAAAAACTAGAGAAAATCAAGATAATCTAAATAAAGAAATTAATTATAGAAATCGAATTAGAAAAATAATGGAGAATCTAAAAGAAAAATTAATATGGATAGAAGAAACTTTAGAAAATTTAGAAAAAAGTACATGTGATAGTTTATATAATTTAAAAAACTCGCTACGAGAAGAACAACACAAGATAATAAATAACATTAAAAATCTAGAATTAGATATACATTACAGTACAATTAGGATAAATTATTATACAGAAATCTGTAACTCTGCAATTACTATAGGATAAAATAATAAACCACACAAATTAATGAATACATCTTACGAAAAGAATAAATCATTAAAAGATATTGAAACAAAATTTAAGAAATATCCGCGCACAAAGAAAAATATATAATGAATCTATTTCATAAGTTAGTTATCCGCATAGATCCGCACCCCCCTACAAATGGTATCAGACCTATCACCTATCCCCATGGGCAAATTTATAAGCTAATTTCACGTGAATCCATGATCTCTCCATAATCTAAATATTTTATATGTATATACATATCAGGAAAGAGACATCAAAATTATCTTAAATAATATTTGAAAAGTTAAAGACACACATAAACTAGTGAAGTGTCCTATTACACCCTTATACATATTAAAAGTGAATTTAATACCATCTTGAAATGTATAAGACACTATCACAACATGTGGCATTTTACACTCGCCCATCACATCTGCACCATGTCAGTGTCATATGTCAGAAATTATAATTATTATATTCTTTTACTTGTTTATTAACTTTTTTTTGCTAATTATGTTTTACACTAATTAATTCTTATTTAATCATTTAAAAACTCAAATAATACATCTTTTTCATCGCTAACCACATGTACTCCATATCTCATCTCACCAAAAAATTGTATCCGGCCACCATCACCATCATTTCGTTGCTCTTCACCATCATTATATCACATTTGATTTGTCTTCTTCTTCGCTATACACCATTATTATCACTTCAATTTCTTCTTCATCGTCACCTTCAATTCTTTCTTTTCGCCATTCATCACATAACAAACCTACCATATCAATCAAAGTTAAAATTTTTACAATTGACAATAATAGAGTACTAGACCTACTGATTTACATATTTTAACTTAGCAATTGCCTATCAATGAGACAGGTTGCCTAATATTTCAACAGAACTAAAACAGTAAGTAAATGAGATAATGATTTCCACGTGGAAAACATCCTACTCAAAAAATATGAAAAATCATGACCTGTACCTCTACAGGATTTCACTCTAAATTTCACAAAACAACTTTGAGCCTTAACAAACAAGAAATTGCAAGACTTATGTAATAAAGGAATTATAAACTTTAACTCCTACTTTTACTCAACATACAAACCTTTTAAGATATGTGTTTCCAAGTCTTCGAGTTTCCAAACTTGAAGACTATGATCCTAATTCAGTTTATACTTTACTTAAACTAGAATTACATCAATATTATAACTCAAGAACCAAATCTAATATATAGAAACTAAGACACCTTACTTTCTAAGTAATAAAACCAGGTTTAATTAAGTGTTCCTTTAAGCTGTGAACTGCCAAGGCAATTTGCCAATTGCCTTTTTCTTTATAAGTGTGTGAGTAACTATGTAAGTCACTCTCTCTTTTTTAAACATAACTCTCTAAAGAGTCCTTTATCAGATTAAACTTCTATCTCAAGTGACTCTCTCAACTCTTTAGAGTTTGTTGTGAAGCAGAACTTTTTTTTCAAGTGGAAATCCTACTTCAACTCAACCACCCTTATCTTCAAGTATTGTAATCAATCTCAAAGTCTTCTATTTCACACATAATCAAAACTTTAAGTTTATCAATTACATCAACTTATCCAATCTTTGTCCTCATGTATAAGTGAACTTGTATCCTTGATTGTGTATATCAGTATACCACTTCAAATAATATGTTTTACCTATCTTGTAAATCATCAAAACTCCATGAACCTTAACAAATTCCCCCTTTTTGGTTATGACAAACCTCTGGTCATTTGTGCAATTCCTGACCCTTCATGTAGTCACTAAGTTAAGAACTTTTTAGCAAGAAATAAGTCAGTTATGAGTTATAAATTTTTCACACCTTAAGTCTTTCACCTTTTGGCATCATAAAAAAGTATAGATACAACATGACCAGGAAAAGGTATAATTCTAAACAAATCATGTCTACTGGGGCTATCACTAAAATAATTAAAATAAGATAATGTAATTAAGTAATGCATAGCTAGTACAAAAAGTATTAGACATAGGCAAAAGAAGATTTTATTGCTTCCGCAAAATATGATCTACATTGGAGAAATAAAGGAGCAACACTAGTAACAATCTAGGCACTTAAACAACCAAAAAAGTTAAGGTAACAGAGTCCTAGGAACTAAGAGGATGGGGTGGCGGAGGTCGAAAGAATAGGTGCAAACAACTGTGTCAACTTGTGTATGACCTAATCGTTGTCAGCCCTTTCCTTGGCACGATCTACTTCTAGTGTGAGAATTCTGTCTTGAAGGAGTTCCTTCTCATGAGCCTGAGTAGCCTGAGTGTAACACCCAATATTTTTGGGCTAGTCTATGAACCGTCGTTCCTATGCATATAAGTTATAATCCAAGTGATTCTCATGTAAATATAATTTTAATGATATTTATACTAGTGTGTGAAATGCCCATGAGGTTAAAAATATTCATAGAAATCATTTAGAGCCAAGTTGAGCTAAGATCCTTTGATTCGCTCAAAGTTTGGAATTTGATTCTACAAGGGTCATTTTTGAATGCGTATAAATTTTTGTATATATAGAATTTGGAAGATTAAGATCCACCAAATTGTAGATACTCAAATTATCTTTCCAACGATACCAATTTTTCCTAAATCTAATAACCGAGTGAAAAGTTATGCCATTTTTCATGTGAGACTGTAAGGGGTCGCGATAGCCCCGTGACGCGAGGGTTGTTTGACCCAAGTAGGGGTCGCGTCCCATGAGATGCTTAACCCAACTAGGGGTCATCACACGGGGGCTATTCCCCCACAGTTTTAGCTTCTTAAGGGTCACGTGTCACTTTGGTCCTTTCCTCTCAACCCTAAACGTCCAAAACATGAATTTTAATAACCAAAAGGGAATTATTTGCCCATCTACCTCGAATAAACTCACGTAAAACCCTCCTCCATTCCAAAGAACACAAAAATTAAAGCATCACCATTCAATAACCTTCAATAAAAGTTACTCTCTTTAAAGATTCATGCTTTTGAGGTATGTTAGATGTTCATCCATGGACCCTTTTTACCCACAGAGTCCAAGAATCCATCTTTTATGTTTTAGCTCATGAAATTACATGTTTATAATGATTTATCTCCATGAAACTTTTATGAATTTTGATTATACATGATGTTTACAATCTATCTTCCTTGAAAGTAGCCCTAATTACATATTTTATGAATTATGTCCAAGAACTTACAAGAATTTTGAATCTATATCATGTTTTCATGAAATTGTTAGTGATATTAAACCTTACATATTTAAATGGGATTGTTTGTTGAACTTAAACCCTAATTGATGATCTTATATGTAAGATCATGCTATTTTTACAAGTTTCAGAACTATTCTCATGCTTAGTTTAAACCATGAATTGCAAACGTTTGATGAAATACCTAAATGATTGGGATTTGAATAATGATTATTTATTACATATTTACAAGTTAAGATTTTGGAATTTGTTTTCAAGTGGAATGCATTATAGTATGTTTTAAATATTATGTTTTCCATATCATGTTCATGAGAATTCGGAATAAATCCTCAGTTTTATGATTTTGTTATGTGATTGTACTATCTCATTATGTTCAGAAGTATCCCCATGTTAAAGTCTTGACCCCTATGTGTTTGATGATATGCTTAAGTGAATAATTGTGAACAGTAATCTCCTTCCATGGTTTTAAAGCTTTCATGTGACCCTATTGTTATTGTTATCGAGTCCTGGGGGTTATGGATACCCATAATTTAGCTGTTTACTTAGTCTCAGTAGTTTCAGAATAGTTTCGGACACGTATGAGCATTATCAATTTAGTCCATTATCATATCAGTAAAACTTAGATCAGTTCATTAAACCGAGTCAATTCCCTCTTCAATTAAGCTTAGCTCAGTCCTGAAATCAGTGCCAGTTTAGTTGGGAGTAGGATTCAGTACCGAGCGAGCCTAGGGATGGAGGCTCACCTGTCAGTTAGGACTAAGTCCTTAGAAGCAATTCCTAAGTTACAAAACTATGTAGCCAGTGTAGGTTATGACATGTCACCAGCCAGTTTAGGACTGACACTCTCAGGGATCACTCGCCAGCTTAGGACTGATCTCAGGGGTCACCTGCTAGATTAGACTGACTCCACAACCATTGTTAGTACCTGTGGCTGGTACTAGCACCCTTCCAATTGGGATTATAGGTTGACTCCCAATTAGTACAGAGCGGGGCATGTTAGTTAAATGATACCTCCCACAGTTTTAATTTTAGTGTTTAGTTCAGAACTCAGTTCAGTTTTGCTTGACCATAGAATATAGTTTATCAGTTATTCAGTTATTAGATTTTAGTATTTCAATTGCAGATTACATCAGAAATATGTTATATGCTTAGTCATGTATTCTAAGATTTTATAGTTTTCATGCATTTATATTTAGTATTCTTATGTTAACCAAACAGTTTCTTCTCCTTGCATGCTTACTAAGTTACTTCATGTCATTCATCTAGTTATTACTTCATGTTCAGTTATCCTATGCTATTAATTCATTTGGTTATAATTCATGCATATAAACCCATACATCTCAGCCTTACCTCATTTAGCATACTAGTATATTCAAAGTACTGATTGCATACCCGCTTCTTACGCTATGATGTTTTATATCATAGGTTTGGATGATCAGGTTCCCAATCGTACCTATATATCTCAGCGCACCAGTAGCAGTAGCAGTGGTGAGTCCTCATGTTCTGAGGACCAATTATGTTATTTCAATTTTTCTTAGTTTTTATAGATAGTTGGAGTTAGTTGGGGGCTTATCCCATCAACTCCTCAGTTATTTCGTTAGAGACTTTCAGACTAGTATAGATAGTTAGTTAGCATTTTAGTATGTTTTTAAATGTTAACTTTATGATTCAGTATTGATTATAGTTTTTAAGACCTTATGGCGTTTCAGTTCAATTTCGCACATGTTCTCTTTGTCATCAGTTTTGTTTATGCTCACAGCAGGTACCAGCTCATGGGTTAAATTGTGGTCTCTCAGGACTGTAAGCATCATATGGCTCCCAGGGTGTACCCTCGGGGCATTACACTGAGCCTCCTCTAACTCAACCAAGGTATCAACGAATTTATTATGCAACCGTTGCATAGGTGTGTTAACTTGCCTCATTGAAGCAGGTAGTGCAACATGATTCAACCTTCCAAGAATGTCCTTAGTGGTCTACATAGACTAAAATTGTACTGGAATAACATATTCCTAAAAAATTTAGGCCAAACAAAACCCATAAGGAAGTGTATGAACCTTTTTATCATTCTTCAAGAGCACCCTTTGCATGTTATTGACAATAAAACTAGGGAGATTGATCTTCACTTTAGTGTCAAGCAATTCCATAAGGGTAAGATCTAAATAGTTGGATTCAATACGCCTCTCCTTTTTTGGGGTGATCATTTTATGGACCACATCAAAATAAAGCTGGTGGAGAGGGGATATTTCACGTTTAAGCACACGACGATGCTAAAGTAAATTTGGATTTCTAGAGAATTTCTTTGTCATGGTCAATGCAGATTCCATGTGATATAGGTGAGGCCATTCATACTTGAAATAGCAATACCATCCCCCAAGTGGAATAGCAAAAATATGAGCTATGTTTCCGCAACCAAGTGGACTGAAGAATAACAAGAATACGATCTATGTCCCCAACAACCAAGTAGATAAAAACACCATGCACAAAGATGGTGAAGAGATTACCTTTATCAACACTATTGGTGTAAAACTTTTAGACTTCAGACCTACCAAATTTTCTTTGGGTCTCTCGTTGAACAAATAGGGAAGACTAGCCTTAGAACTCAATTTTGCTAAAAAGTGTGGCCATTTTTGGACCACCAAAACCAGTAATGACACGCCCTCGAGTGAAGGAACTTTTTAGAAATAAAAGACATACTCGAGATGTGAATCAACTAGTTTAGAGGTGTCAATCTCAGGTAGGGAAGGAATATCATCCTCAATTGCTTCTGGAAGGAATATCATCCTCAATTGCTTCTGAATCAGAGTATGGAATAGGTCGAGAGACCTGTTTCAAAGGTTTGGATTTTAAGGGAGCTTAGGATTTGGAAGAAGACTGAATAAGTTTCTTTGGAGTGGATTTTTTAGAGGGGGTTAGTGAAAAAGCATATCTAGGGGGTCAAAAAGTAGAGGGTTTTGGAATAGAATGTTTAATGACCTTTTCTCGATGAATAGATCTCACTAAGAGATAAGAATCAAATGGGGGAGTTAATGACAAGGAAAAAGAAGGTTTCTTCTTTTTACTAGCCTTAAGAGCTGTCTCAAGAGTGGCATCGTCTTGCCTTTTTTGATTTCTAGTGTGCAGGGTTCTAACATAAGTTGGAGAAGGGAAGGATACATGGATAGGCTCATCCTCAAGAATGGATATATGATCCCCATATGACTTGACCAATCGAGAACAAACTCATTTAAAGTTGGTGTGGGAGAGGGTTCAGTCTCAGCAGGAAGAATTTAAAGTAGAGCAACATCTCAAACTGGATTTGGTGAACGAGACTAGTTGCAAGAGGGATCTTGGGAAAACAAATCGAGCACTGATTTGAATTTATCCCAAGCCCTAAAATCTAGTATTTTAAAAGAAAGAGAGAAAGAGATTTGTAGGGTTTTGGCTATATCAGGATGAAGGGTAATTTTAAGAAAAGATAAAGTTAGAGTGGATGAGGATGTAATGGAGTTATCTTGGACTGGAAAGGATAAATTTTGAGAGGCCATTGAAGAGTTTGAAGAGTAGTTGTTCAGAATGGGCTAGGTTGGAGTATTATGAAAATGAGAGAGAAATATTATAGTGGAGGGTGAATGATCAAGGGTTTATATAGATAAACTGGGGAAGTGAATTTACTGTGGAAAAAAGAAAGTTGAAATACATAGGAAAGAGTGGGTGTATCAGGAGTGAATGCTTAGGAGTAGGATAAGTTACATTGATTGAGGGAGGTAATAACTTTTTTTTAGAAAAGAAGGACTTTTGGTGTTTTAGCGGTTACAAATGCATTTAAATATGTGGAACACAAGTTCCTAGCCATTCCAAAATAATTACTCAATTAATAACTCAAGTAAATCATACTTGGCAAAATCCATGTGCTCCACTGCTCTAAAATTTCTCTGAATCTTCATAACTAAAAACACAGCTTAAATAAACTATCACCACAACTGAATTATTACATACAACTAAATATGCAAAACTGAAATGAGTAGCCAAAAAGTTGATATGTAAAGAAAAACTTTTCTAGCCAATCGTTTAGGGTAGGTCATGCAATTTTAATCATCCCCCACTCTAACCTGTTCTTTTTAAAATGTTCTCTACCTAGCGCTTTAGTGAAAATATCAGCTATTTTTTCTTCAGTGGGACAAAAAATAAGTGATATGTGACCTTTTTCAACATTATATCTAAGAAAATGATGTCTAATATCAATATGTTTAGTTCTTTTATGTTGAGTTGGATTGTTTGTAATATTTATAGCACTAGTGTTGTCACAATAAATTGGAACACAATAAATATCCATACCAAAGTCCTGCAATTGTTATTTAATACACAATAATTATGTATAACATTATTCAATAACAACATATTCAACCCCAACAATTGACAAGGCTACATATTTTTGCTTCTTTGTGGACCAAGAAATCAGACATGATCCCAAAAAGTGTGCCATACCTATGGTGCTTTTCCCAACCACTATATAACCTGTATAATTAGCATCAACATAGCCTACAAGCTTGAAATTGTAACCTTTAGGATACCAAAAGATCAAGATCAATGATTCCTTTGAGATATTTGAAGATCATTTTCATAAACTTTAGGTGAAACTTTTTAGGATTTGCTTAAAAACTTGCACATAATCCAATACTAAAGATAATGCCAGGTCTACTTGTAGTAATATATAAGAGAGATCTGGTTATTCCTTTATACAACTTTTGTTCCACTGATGAACCTGTTTCATCCATATCCAGTTTTGTGGCAGTTCCAATGGGAGTGTTGATTTCTTTGGCTTCCTCCATAGAGAATCTTTAGAGGTGCTCCTTCACATACTTCTGTGAATGAATCAACATTCCAACAGAAGTTTGTTTGATTTGTAATCCTAAAAAGTAGTTGAGTTCTCCCATCATACTCATTTAAAATTTACTACCCATGAGCTTTGAAAAGTCATTAGTCATGTTGATACTTGTTGATCCAAAGATGATGTTAACTACACAAACTTGTACAATCAATAGATCCTTGCCATTAGTTTTCAAAATAATAGTGTTGTCAATTTGACCTCTTGTATGCTCATGCTGCAATAGAAAGTTTGACAATCTTTCATACCAAGCTCTTAGAGCTTGTTTCAAACCATACAAAGCTTGTCAAGATTGTGCTCATGGTTAGAAAACTCAACACTTTCAAATCTAGGTGGTTGGTTAACATACACTTCTTTCTTTAGATAACCATTCAAGAATGCACTCTTCACATCCATTTGATAAAGCGTAAATCCTTTGAATGCAGCAAAAAAAAAGGAGCCTTATTGCTTCAAATCTTATTACAACAGCAAAAGTCTCATCATAGTCTATAGCTTCTTCTTGATTGTATTCTTGGACCACCAACCTTACCTTATTCCTTGTAACTATTCCATGTTCATCCACCTTGTGTCTATATATCCATTTTATTCCAATCATAGACCTATCTTGTGATGGTAGTACCAAATACCAAACCTTGCTTCTCTCAATCTGATGAATCTCTTCTTGCAAATGATCCAATCTGCATCAAAAAGTACTTTATTAACCTTTTTAGGTTCAATAATTGAGAGGAAAGCTTTGAAGGCACACAGGTTCTTTAATCTTGATCTGGTGGTTATCCTTGAAGTGAAATCAGTAAGAATATTATCAATTGAATGAGATCACTAATACTTGTAACTTTTTGGCACCAACTTTTGTGAGTTTCTAGGCTTACTTTGAATGACTTGAGCTAGAGTTGCTGGTGGTTCAGTTCCCCTCCGGTAATGTTCCTTATGTTTTGATTTGTAGTTGGACCTGGTTGTACAACCTGTTCTTTCTCCTGTTTATCAATTTCACTTTCATCCAAAAGGTTAGTCTCAACACAAGATTCATTAAAAATAACATCAACACTTTCTTCATTATAGTTTGTTATTTTATTTAAGACCCTATAAGCTTTAATATGGTGAGAATATCTTAGGAAGATTCCCTCATCGCTTCTAGCATTAAATTTTCCCAAATTATCTTTTCCATTATTATGAATGGAACACTTGCAACCAAAGGTTCTAAAATGAGAGATATTTGTTTTTCTTCCTTTGCGTAATTTATTGGGAGTCTTCTCTAGAATGATCCTAATCATACATCTATTCATAATTTATCCAGCAGTACTTATGGCCTCAGCCCAAAGATTTTTTGTGAGATTCCTTGCAAGCATCATTATTCTAGCCCTATCTTCCAAAGTCCTATTTTTCCTTTCTACTACTCTATTTTGTTGTGGTGTTCTAGGAGCAGAGAAATTATGATCTATATCATTTGTTGAACAAAATTACAAAAATTTTACGTTGTCATATTCAGTACCATGGTCTGATCTTATGGAAATTAGGAAAGTGCCTGCCTTCTTTATTATTTTCTTAATAAAGATAGAAAATACATCAAAAGCAACTTCTTTGGAAGCCAAAAATAGTGTCCAGGTAAATCTGGAATAGTCATCAATAATTACAAAACGTACCTTTTACCTCCTCTTCTTTATACTAGGTAAACAAAGGTCCATATGGACCAGGTCAAGATACTTGGTTGTGCTGACATGATTCTCTAGTTTCAAAGAAGATCTTACCTTCTTTCCCCTTACACAAGCACTACAAACTTTCTCTTCTTTGAACTTCATTTTGGGCAAGCCCATCCCCATATCTTTAGAATTTAGTTTGTTTAATTACTTCAGACTTGCATGTCCTAGTCTTTTATGCCAAAAGAGAGGATCATTTTTAACTGTGCTTAAACAATTCAGTCTTATTTCAAGCATTCTCATGATATCAGCTTTTTAAATATTTTTGTGTCTTTTAGTAATTAGAGAAACCTCCTTAGTATCCATCCCCTTGACCTTATAACCCACAGAAGTAAAAGTTACCTTACTACCTTTGTCACATAATTTTGGTATGCTGAGCAAGTTGTGCTTTAGTCTATACACAAGATAGACATCTTCTAGTGCTCTAGATTCAGATTTCCCATTCTTTCCAACTCCAGTAACAATACCCCTTTTACCATCTCCAAATTATACTCCTCTCCCATTAATTTTAGAGAGTAAAAGAAATTTTTATTTATCTCCATCCATGTTTCTTGAGAAAGTACTATCCAAGTACCAATGTCGCTTGCCTCCTTTCACTCTTACCTGTAAAATAATTTAGGAATTAGTTTTAGGAACTCAGACAAGCTTGGGTCCTTTCTTATGATTAAAAGGGTGAATAAAGTTCCTTCTAGGACATTGAGGCAACAGGTTGTGTGACATGTTTCTCTGTCCAATCTTGACCTTTTTTTCTGTTATCCTGTGCAAACATGGAGCTAGACTCTTTTGCTAAGCGTGTACTTTTAGATCTATTTTTTTAACAATAATTGGACATTTAGTAGTTGGATGTCCTAGATTTCCACATATATAGGACAGATATTTAGTAGCATTGGAACTATTATGAAAAGCTAATCCATCCTTTTTATTATGAGTCCTTTCACTCAGCTTATGGACAATTCTTAAGGTATTTGTCCATCTGTTTGCTCTTTCAAGTTCAATTTTAAGTTTGGAAACTTCTTGTCTTAATTCACTCACCTTTTATTTTTCTCACAGAAGCATTCATGTTTAAATTTAATTAGTTTCAACTCAATTTTTTCTTGTTTCTCACTCTTGACCTTTTTCCCTTTTTCAAAAAGAGATAGTTTAAAACTTCAGATTTGAGAGTTTTAAAACTTCAGATTTGAGAGTCAGGTTTGATGAATCAAGTTTGTTAACTTATTCTTTTAGAGTGTTGTTTTCCTATTTAATAGTGTTTTTAAAAGCCTCTAGATCAATATAATCAAACTTTAGGCTTGCAACACTACTAAGTATTTCATCCATATCTGAGGTTAGTTCTTAGAAATTATCAATTAAAGTACTCATTAAAGAAACAATCTTTATTTTTGAAAATAAATATGACTTCTCTTTAAGTTCAAGGATACTTACCTCAGATTTTCCATCTTTTCTTCCATATCTGAATCACCAATGGCCATAAGAGTAGTTTTTTCAACATCCTCATCAGCTGATTCATCTAAATCTAATTCCCAAGTAGCTACTATCGCATACTCTTCCTTCTTTTTTTCTTAGCCTTTTTTTAGTTCTTTTTTCGCTCTTTTTTTTTTCTAATCAATCTCTTAGATAGGACAATCCCTAATTTGACAATCAGTCTTACCATATTTGTAGAATCCAAAAGGATTATCATTCAACCACTTCTTGTTACTTGTTCCTTTCTTTTTTTTACAGAACTTATTTAAGTTCTTTCTCATGAATGCAACTTATTTTTGATATAGTTCAATGTCCTTATCATTATCAGATGCCTTCAATGCCTGGGTTTTCTTAGAGGAAGTTTCATCCTTGTTGACTTTATCTTTTTTTATTTCATAAGTCTTTAATTTGCCAACTAGTTCATCCAAGGTCATCCTCGTGAGATCCTCTTCTTCTCTAATTGCTGTGACTTTGACATCCTGTTTAGACTTAGGTACCCTCAACAACTTTTCTACTTATTCCTCATTAGAAACAATATTTCCCAAGGATGTCATATCATTATTCAAGAAGGTCAATCTTGTCATCATTTTGAAAGCTTCATACTCAGTGAAAAGTAAGACATTCTGAATTTTCTCATTTGAATGCTGCCCTCATGTGTATTTACCAAATATCCTAGACTTGTTTAGCAATGGTGCAGTTGGATGCCCTATTGTACTCAGCAGGATCTAGTCCACACACTAGAATATTTTTAGCTTTTGCATTTTTTCTTAATGCAATCAAATTTCAGGAGTGAATTCACTTCTAATCTTCTTTACTTGCTCTTCATCAACCATTTTCACGGGAATAGTTGGTCAACAAGTGAACCTATCCCTCAACTCATAATCTTTTTATTGAGAAAACATTTCCATTCTAACCTTCCACCAAATGAAATAAAAACCATTAAAAAGAAGTGGTCGAGTGATTGACTGTCTTTCATTGTCACCAGCAGGTGGTGCAGAATTTATCATTTTGATCTTATCTTAGGTGCTAACCTTTTTAAAGATTCCCTCTATCTGATACCAATTGATAAAGACTAGACCTATTGATTTACTTATTTTAGCTTAGCAATTGCTTATCAACAAAATAGGTTGCGTGTTTCAATAGAGCTAAAATAATAAGTAAATGAGACAATGATTTTCACATGAAGAACACCCGACTCAAAAGTTGTGAAAAACCACAACCTGTGCCTCTATAGGATTTCATCCTAAACTTTATGAAACAACTTTGAGCCTCAGCAAACAACAATTTACAAGACTTATGTAATTTAGGAATTATAAACTCAAACTCCTACTTCTACTCAACACATAAAACACCCAAGGTATATGTTTCCAAGTCTCTGAGTTCCTAAAATTGAAGACTATAATCCTAATTCAGGTTATACTTAATTGAAACTAGAATTACTTCAATGATACAACTTAAGAACCAAACATAATTCATAGAAAGTAAGACCCCTTATTTTATAAGTAATAGAACCAGGTTCAACTAAGTGTTCCTTCAAGCTGTAAACTGCCAAGTCAATTTGCCAATTTCCTTTTTCATTGGAAGTGCGTGAGTAACCATGTACGTCACTCCCTCTTTTTAAACACAACTCTCCAAAGAGTCCTTCATCATACCAAACTTATCTCAAGTGAATCGGTCAACTCTTCAGAGTTTGTTGTGAAGTAGAACTCCTTCTTCAAGTGGAAATCCTACTACAACTCAACCATCCTTATCTTCAAGTGTTGTAATCAACCTCAAAGTCTTCTATTTCCCACGTAATTAACACTTTGAGTTTATCAGCTGCATTAGCTTATCCAATCTTGTCCTCATGTATCAGTGAACTTGTATTCTTGACTGTGTCTATCAGTAGATCACTTCAACTAACGTGTTTCAGATATTTTATCAATCACCAAAACTTCATGAACCTCAGCAGACAAAAACTTTAAATCAAAACAAACATTAATTCTTACAACTCAAACAAGAAAATTCAACATTAACTAGAGAATTTAAAAAATCCATTCTTGGTATTTGTTAAATTCAAACTAAATACACAAAGTCTAAAACACCTTTAATGATAATATACTTATGATATCTTTTTGCTTCAAATATAAAGTGGAGAAGCTTGCATTAGTAAAAATGATGGGGGAGCGGGGGAGGGAAGGGGAGTAGAGGATTGCAATAGTAAGGATGTAGGAGGAGGAACAATGAAGATGGAGGTGATAGAGGGGTTTGGGGAGTTAGGGGTAGAGGGAATATCTCCCAAAAATATGTATTTTGCAAAAAAAAAAAAGGAAGAAAAAGCTCAACAAACATGCCTTTTTGAGAATTATTTTTATTTTTGGAGTGCATTAACTTATAAGGTGGTATTAAATTCACTTTTGATAAGTACAAGTGTGTATTAACTCACTTCAATAATTTAGATATGTCTTCGACTTTTGAGATATACTTTAGGGTGATTTTGATATATTTTTACTTTATAAAATTGATATAATATCTTGTGACATCCATGCCACAAAAAGTCTAAATGGCTTACTTGGTTGAAGTTAAGTTATTTACCTAAAGGACTTAGGATCAATTCATATTCTGCTTTTGTTTTTATTGTTTTTTCTTGGGCTATCACTCTTTTGGGTAACTGATAGACATTGGGTTCTGTTATTGGGCCTAATGTCTTTTGTACTTCTTTATTTTGCAATAAAACAACGTATTCACATGTACTTTTTAATAAAAAAACAAAGATCAATTCATATCTAGTATATTTTTTTAATTGGTGCACTTATTTATCCTTTCATCTGTAGACTGATGGGCATCCATAGCAGATGATTTATTTGTTAAAGAACATTCTATGAGCATATGTAATGGATTTTAGTGGCCATTGGGATCAATTTTTGCTTTTGTGTGAATTTGTATATATTAATAGCTAGTACTCAATTATCGGCACGACTCTCTTAAAAGCCTTGCATGGAAGGAAGAGTAGATGTTTTAGATCTACCACAAAATTTTATATATACATGAAGTAGAGTCAACATATCATCAATGTATACATTTATTTGATGTATGCCTTTACAGTTGTGTAATGATCCTACTTAGTATAGCTTAGGATATTTTAATTAATCAAATAAAGAAATGCAGGCAGTGGGATTGTAGTTGAAGCACAGAAGGAGTGACTAACTCGATGACCTGGATGGATGGGATTTAATTGTTATTAATGAGGTACAAGGGTGGAGATCATGCCACATCTCTAGAAGTCGTTATATAACGACTAGTGGTGAGAGAAAATAATAATGATAATCTTGTATTTCCTCTTCTTCCTTGTGCTCTTTTCTCCCTCTTCTCTTTCTTCTTCTCTCTTCTAATATTTTGATCCTCCCCTTCTCTTCTCTATAGATTTAGGAACTTCCATGGATTTCCATCTATCCTAGTTATCTTAGATTAATTCAGTTCTTAATTTCCTTGTAATTGATATCCATTTTTCCTATATTTGAAGTAAATAAAAAATTATCCCAAAAAATTTAAATTGTTTTACTTTATTGTTGTCGAATTTAGTCAGATCCTGATTGGGATCTTGACACTTGATATCAGAGCTACTGTTCCATGTGTCCTATGTAGTGGAGATGGTTAAGGGCACTCACTTCAAGCTTGTGGATGATCGACTGGCTAGACATGATGGAATTTTGAACAAATTGCTAACTAATCAATAGGAAGAGCATAACACTTAAATAGGAATTCAAGGTACCTTAAAGCTTCTCTTAGATAGGATAACATATCTTGAGAGAGAACCGAACAGAGCTCAAGGTGAATACCAACAAGAAGATGGGATACTTGCTAATCTATCTCAGGAAAACAGAAAAAAATAGGTTGCAAATGGTGCTAATTCCCCCTCCCAAGTGGGAATTACTCAGTTTTGAAGGTCATGAACCCAAGGTGTGGCTTTGCAAATGTGAAAGGTATTTCACTATATACAGAACCTTGGAAAATCTTAAGGTTTATGTAGCTTCGTTGTATTTGAATGAGGTAGAAGAGACTTAGTTTCACTCTCTAGTACTGAGTAGAGGTGTGGTTTATTGGGTAGAATTTAAGGAAGAGATAATTAGCAAATTTGATGATGAATTACTGGATGATATGGTAGAACAATTTAATAGACTCTCTCAAATAGGATCAGTGGATGAAGTTCTTGCTAAATTTGAAGACCTCAAAGCTCAAATGCTTGTGAGTAATCCATACCTCAATGATGCTCACTTTCTATCTAGTTTTGTGGGGGCTTTGAAGGAAGAGATTCAATTTGCTGTTAAGATGTTCAAACCGGCTACACTTAAACTTACTTTTGAATAAGCTAGGATGCAGAAAAAGGCAATAGAAGTTGTCCAGAGAAGAAATAAGGTCATAAATAAGTCCACCAGTATTTTATACAAAAATCTCAATACCAAGGTAGGCGGGAGCTTAACCACTAAACCTAATACATTTAAATTGAGTCCAAAAGTTTATGAGAATAGGAAGAACAATAAACTATGTTTTAGTTATGGTGATAAGTATGTAGTTGGTCATCAATGTAAACAAAAATAACTGAATTGTTTGATGGAAGAAGTAGAATCCATTGAAGAGAGACTTGGAGAGGTAGAAGATCCTTCCTATTTGGATATGATTATTGAAGGAGAATTTGACTAGGAAGTTCAGGAGGCCATATGATTAAATGCAATATCAGGTAACAATCAAGGGGTGAACACTATCCTAGTCAGTGGTACTATGAAGAATAGAGCACTTACCTTGTTGATTGACTCTGGAAGCACGCATAGCTTTCTTGATCAAAAAACTATTATTGAAGTTGTCCATCAAGATAATAATAGCTGACGGAAACTATGTAATGTGTACTTCTCAGTGTAAAAGGTTCTTGTGGAAAATATAGGGAAGATCCTTTTAAGAGAACCTGATTATTATACCTCTTGGAGGGTATGACATGGTGCTGGGAAATGATTGGATGAATAAGAACAATCCCACTAAATTTGATCATAAAATAAAGTGTGTTACTATTGGATAGAAGAGCAACAAGTTAGTGTTAAAGGGAATAGCTAAGGAAGGGAAACTGAATATGATCACTAATGGTACTATGAACAAGATATTGAAAAAAGGGAAAACTCTCATTGCTCATTTGTTTATGATGAATGCAGGTGACAATAGAACCCAAGAGCTAGTGGAGGATGCTATATTGAAGGTATTGAACTATTATCCAAATGTGTTCAAGGAGTCAATAAACCTGCCTCCTGTTAGGTCACTTGATCATGCTATTTCTCTCAAATCAGGAGATGTTCTAGTGAGTTTAAGGCTTTATAAGTACACTTACTATCAAAAGAATGTGTTGGAGAAGCAAGTCACTAAAATGATCAACCGAGGTATAGTTCAACCTAGCCAATCTCCATTCTCTTCACCAACTATATTGGTCAAGAATAAGGATGGATCCTGGAGATTTTGTGTAGACTACCGGGGTTGAATAAGATCACTATAAAATACAAGTATCCAATACATATAGTTGATGACTTATTGGATGAATTGTATGGTTTTGTGATCTTTTCTAAAGTATATCTCAGGGCTGGATACCACCAAATCAGGATGAAGGCTGGGGATGTTCATAACACTATGTTTAGAACACATGTGGGCTATTATGAGTTCAAGGTGATGCCATTTGGCCTGACCAATGCACTTGCTACCTTCCAAGCCCTAATGAACCAAGTTTTTCAGCCATTCATCAGGAGGTTTGTCTTAGTATTTTTAGATGATATACTCATTTATAGTGTGTCCTTAAAGGAGCATGTTGAGCAATCGATACCTGTGTTTGATACATTAAGAGACCACTCCTTGTATGCTAAGAGTTCCAAATATTTATTTGGGTAACCTAAGGTTGAATACCTGGGTCATATTATCAATAGAGATAGAGTATCTAATGATCCTGCTAAGATCAAGGCTATGTTCGAGTGTCCTACTCCTAGTCCTTTGAAGGCTCTTAGAGGATTTTTAGGGCTGATAGGTTATTATCGAAAATATGTGTCTGGTTATGGTGCAATTTGCAGACCTCTTACAGACTTACTAAAATAAGATCGTTTAAATGGAATGAAGAAGTTGACATAGCATTTAAAGCTCTTAAAACCATAATGTCCTTAACACCTGTACTTATACTGCCTGACTTTGCCAAGAAATTTGTTGTGGAAATAGATGCTAGTCATTATGGTATTGGTGTTGTACTCATTCAGGAAGGCGAACTAGTGGAATACTTCAGTAAAGTGTTAGCTCTAAAGCACAGGGGTAAATCTATATATAAAAATGAGTATATGGACTTGTTGAATGCAGTGGAAAAATATAGGCACTACCTCCAGTTCAAACACTTAATAATCAGGACTGATCATCATAATTTGACGTATTTGATGGATCAAAGAGTTACATCAGCCTTACAATAGAAGGGGCTTACTAAATTGTTGGGACTTGGTTGTGAGATCCAATATAAAAAGGGTGTTGAGAATAGGGTTGCTAATGCACTATCTAGATAAGAAGATAAGGACATCTCTTGGTTATAAGTGTGATGATTCCAAATTAGATGTAAGAGGTCACTAATAGTTATTCTGAGGATCCTTAGGTGCAAGAAATAATCTCAGAAGTCACTATAGATTTGCAAGGTCCTAGTTTATGGCATTACAGTTCTGGAGTTTTGAGAAGAAATGGGAAGCTTTAAACTAGAGCTACGGGAGGATTAAGACGCCAAATATTGACTATTCTGTGCTTCTCCTATGAGGGGTCATTCAGGGTAGCTAGGCACCCTCAAGAGACTGTCTTAACTTTTTTATTATCCTAACATGAAATATATGGTCAATGATTTTATTTCAGGTTGTGAAGTGTGTCAAAGAAGCAAAGATGACTATGCAACTTATCATGGACTTTTGAATCCACTACATATTCTTAATCAAGCATAGATCCAAATTAGCATAAACTTTATTGATAGACTTCCTAAATCTAGAGGCAAAGAGGTAATCCTAGTAGTAGTATATAGATTGACCAAGTATTCACACTTTATTGCTTTATCACTCCTTTATACTGCTATCAAAGTATCTAAACATTATTGGGATATGATATATTATCTAAATAGTGTTCCTGATTCCATAGTGATTGACAAGGAGAGAGTTTTTCTTAGCCATTTTTGGCAAGCTTTCTCCAAATGCTTGGGCACAAAACTACACTACCACCCAACTTACCACCCCCAAAGTGATGGCCAGACTGAGAGAGTGAATAAATGTCTAAATAATTATCTCAAGTGCATGGTGTCTAGCAGACCTAATCTTTAGGAGCCCTGGCTTACTGCAGCTGAGTGGTGGTATAATACTAAGTTTTACACTAACCTGCAGTGCACTCCTTTTGAATCTTTGTATGGGTAGTCACCTCCACATCTGTCCATGGGACCACTAATAAAGACTAATGTTCCAATAACTAAGGATACTATTTTGAATATACAATAGATGTATCAACTTCTTAAGGAAAATTTAAGTAAAGCACAAGAGAGGATAAAACATTATGCAGATAAGATGAGATCATAAAGAGAGTTCTAGGTGGGAGATGTGGTCTACCTTAAGCTTCAACCTTACAGGCAAATCTCTATGACATTGAGAAAAAATTTAAAGCTTTCGCCTAAATATTATGGTCCCTACAAGGTCATTTCCAGAATTATATTAGTGGCTTACAAACTTGAATTACCTACAGTCTCTTAAGTATATCCTGTGTTCCATATATCCCTTATAAAAAATAAGGTAGGTTCTAAGGTGGCGATGCAATGGACTTTACCTATTACTGGGGATGATGGTCAATTTTTAGTCCAAACTGTGGCTATTTTACAAAGACAGATGATAAAAAAGAATAATGTGGCTGGAGTGACGATTTTGGTTCAATCACAAATTTTCCATCAGAAGATGCTACCTAGGAAGATTATAACTTTCTTAAGGACAAGTTTCCTATTTTTGATTCTCATCCTTGAGGTCAACGATGTTTTGAAGGAGGAACAACTGTAATGATCCTACTTAGTATAGCTTAGCATATTTTAATTCAGTAAATAAAGAAACGCGGGCAGTGGGGATTGTAGCTGAAGCATAGAAGAAGTGACTAACTCGCTGACCTAGATGATTGAGATTTAATTATTATTAATGAGGTGCAAGGGTGGAGATCATTCCACGTCACCAGAAGTCATTATATAAGGACTAGCAAAGAGAGAAAATAGAAATGATAATCTGGTATTTCCTCTCTTTCCTCGTGCTCTCTTCTCTAAAATTCTGATCCTCCCCTCTCTTCTATACAAATTCAGGAACTTCCATGGATCCCCATCTATCCTAGTTATCTTAGATTAAGTCAATTCTTAATTTTCTTGTAATTGATATTCATTTTTCTTGTTTTTGAAATAAATAAAAAATTGTCCCAAAAAATTTGAATAGTTTTACTTTATTGTTGCTGAACTTAGTCACATCCTGATTGGGAGCTTGACAAGTTGATACAAAATATATATTCATTTTGACAGGGTAACCTTAGTATGTATACATAAAGTCAATTGGGTTTATATATATTATTGGCATACATGAAGTCTGTTCCTTAGCTTTTGTATATATTCATTTAGGCATGATGCATAGAATTGTAAGTTATTGATGTATATGTCAAAAATATATTACTTTCATTCAAAGTGTTTTGATATAGATAACCAAGCTTGTATTGTGTAACATGATATCAACTACGCATATATTTTAATATTATACATTCAAAATATCATGAAACTTCAATTTCTATATACTTCATCTTCTAAGAATTATGACTCGATTTGTGATGGTTAATAAGGTGAAAAGCAATTTGTTTATCCATTTTTTTGAATCTGTTCAACCTCAATATACTTTTTTCTCATTTTAGATACCATAATAATCTTGCATGTGGTGAAACTAATTTTATAGATGGAGAATCTTGAAAATCAAAATCATTACTTTGGTTCTTGACAAGATGCTTTGAAGAATTACTCTTATCATTTACATAAAAAAGCACAAAAGAATTGTGGAACCCCTTACTCCCCACTATAAGATTAAGAACCCTGAAATCCAAATTTTGTGGGGAAAACAAGCTCGCGGAATCAATATACAAAATAAATATGATATTTTGAGTTACCTAAAAATGAAAATTCACTATTGCAATAGACATCTAATGGAGAGAATTTAGGAGAGAATAAAGATAAAGTAAAAACTCTGAGAGATAGAAGAAGAGAAAATGAAAACAAATTTGAAAAAAAATCCCCCAAAAAATTCAAATGTTTACACAATTTATTCAACCATTAGATGTTACTTGACTTATAGCCTGTTTGGCCAAGTTTTTTTTTTCTCGATATTTCTTGTTTTTTTCTTAAAAGTGCTTATTTTAAAAAACATGGTGTTTGACCAAGCTTTTGAAAGAAAATAATTGCTTCTTGAGAGTAAGAAAAATAGTATTTCTGCCACAACCCGAACTAGGTGCTTGTCGTAATGGGGCAATCCGAAGCCCAACCAGGACCTAGAATCGCCCTCATTACCCAACCCAACCACCAAATGCATACCTTGAGTAGGATGAAGTCCAACATAAGACAAGATAGTGTATCCAACCATGTGGAGACTCTGAGATAAATCTATATCCGAGACCAACCAAATTAAGTCCTACCACCCAAAGACCAACTAAACCAATACCAAAACCCATAAACCAAAACCAATTATAATAATCCGATGAATGTATATATATATACATATATATATATATATATATCTATATCTATCTATATCTGTTTCTATATATATATAAAACATAACCAATCCATACCATACCTAAGTCCATAATTGTCGATACAAAACCTCTAAACCAACAAAAGAGTACCTAGTTGGGATATGCCCACGACCATAGCCAAAAACCAAAGTCTATGAAAGACAAGAAATATGTAAAGTAACCCTTGAAATGAAATAGATTCCTTCTGAACTATGGAAGCTCTCCACATCAACCCAACAACCATTATCCCCGAATCCGATCACTAAGCAGGAGAAGTAGAATGGTCGGTGCCTGCATAATGTGGGTATACAGCCACCTAAAGACGGGTTAGTGGGTGAACACTAGCATGCACTTAGGATAAGGATAAAATAATGACATTTACAAAGCCAAGTAAAACCATCCACAATGCATACAACCAAACATATATATAACCATGCCAAGAAAGGGAACCAAGCTTAACATGCCTTTGAAACCTTTGCATTGTCTGTGTAGATTTGCCATCCTAAACCACCCACGGGATATATGGGTTCTTTTCCCCCTGCTGAAAGGGCACCAGTTCATGAAGCCACACGACTAGGGAAGAAAACCTGGGATGACTAGTACATCCCCCAAATATAAAGTGTGACATCATACACACGGTCACTTGGACTATACCTCACATCGACAAATATTAGTTTCCGATTTTGGTCCCCCCAAGATCTCCACCTTACATGGGTTTGCCACACATCCCGCCATTATTGCCTAATTATAATCATTATTAAGCAACCAACCAATCCAATTACCATTTATTAACCAAGGCCATTAGTAGTGGTAGCATCATACCGACTATACTTGGAAGTATCATCCATAGCCAACCATGTATAGGCTTTAGGGATTCCATTAACCATATTAAACCACTTGGGGGATTCCTATGTACCCCAAAAGTATAACCAATTTCATAGCCACCAAGGCTTTACCATTTAATCCTTTCAAACCATGTACACCATTTAAAACCATTTCAAGCCTTTTACGCCATTTATATCATTTAAAACCATTTTAACCATCCAAATCCATTTAGGTTTCAATTACCAAACCAAACCATGAAAGAGTTCCAATGAAAGTTCAACAATAGAGTGAAAACATTCTTTTAGGCATTTTATCAAACATGTTGAGGGCATACCTCTACCAAAATCAAAACCAATTCATAAACCACCATAATTAGGGTTACTAAAAATCCATTTGTTAAACCATAACCAACAAGTACCAACATTTTCAAACCATTACCGAAAACATGTATAAACATAGTTTAACCAATACCAAACCATATGCATCAAGACCCTCAACATATACTTCGAAAACCACCATTCATGATTCAGAAATCAATGTTTAAAACACAATACATATGCCTTTAATTAGAACTAACAATGAGAGAAGGAGTACATGACTTATACAAGAAGATTCCAAAGAGAATCGTGACTCTTGAGCCCCTTTGAAGAACACTTGAGAAACCCTAGTCTCTAATCTTCAAGAATAAGTTTGATAGAGTATTTGGAGTGTTTCCATCCTTTAATATGCGTGATGAGAGGCCACCAAGGGTTATATAATGTGAGGACATAAGAGATTTAAAGTAGTAAATGTTAGGACTGCCTTTGACTTAAAATTAAAATAAGCCATGATCTAGGGTACGACTCACCCTTACCATCTGTATCCTAGGGTACGAGTGGTACCCCAACTCATACCCAAGACCATGCCAAAACACTACACACTGGTTCTTATATGACTCATACCTCCCTAAATCATACCTAGGGGTATGAATAGTACACTCAATCGTGCCCACCAATCGTACCATGGGCAGACTTCACAAGATAACTCAATCAAACACCATACGACTTGACTTGTACCACTCGTATCTTTGGATATAACTCGTACCTAGATAAGTCATACCTTGGAAAGTAACCAAGCCAATTACACTACCTAACATACTATTGAACCCTCAAGCCGCCCCACAAGTCGTATTCAAGGGTATGATTGGTACCCTTGAGTCGTACCAAGTCCAGTAAGTCTAAAACCAAGGAAATTTTGCAAGGATCCAAGACTTGGGGTGTTTCAGTATCCCCCACTAGGATCATTCATCCATGAATGACGGGGAAGGGTTATAATAAGCACGAGGTAATGCATTAATAGACATCAAACATTCCTTTAACCCAAAATAGAAGAAAAGGACACATCACCATTCACCCAAGCACGATTTAAACCCCAACACCACCATTTTGACCCTTAACTAAGTTATAAAATAAAGATGCGAGAGAAACCATTCCTTACTTTTAACCAAGTTAGAAACGATGATGTGATAAAGAATATATACCCTACGTATGAGTTTCCAGAAGAACCAATATGGATACTTTGACTCCATGTCCACTTTTGTATCCCAAATGGATTTCTCGTACTTTTTGTTTCACCATAGAACCTTTATCAAAGCTATACCTTTTGTTCGTAACCGACAAACTTTCCAATCCAAGACCCTCATTGGGACCCCCCTAAAAAATAAGGAATTTAAGATGCCAATGCCATCTAAAGGAACAAACAAACCAAGGTCCATCCATACCTTACCTCTACACAACACATAGATTACCAGATAAATGGACTCATGCTAGAGAGTAAGTCTTATTTAACTTAGAATTTACCAAGGCACATCACTATAAGAGCTTGAGTCTAACTATACACCACCACTTTTCTGTTCAAGCCTAACCAAAGATAAAAAGAGTTAAGCCATTGGGCTCTACTCCTTACATCTTTACCTAAACACTACTCTACTTCTATCACTATTATAACAAGAAAATCATAAGTAAAAAACATGGGCAAACCATGTCTAACCACTATAACCAAAACCCACTGCTTATAATTAAACACCCAAAATCATACAAATACTAATCTATGAAAATAATTCATAAAACCATGCCCCACCAGGCCTCTCAGGTACCTAACATAATTTATTAGTATATCTACCAACCACAACATTCAAGCCTACTGCTTATATACCTACGGTATGATCTATCCATCAAAGGATCTAGCGCCTTCTATTTTTCCACAAGGAATTTTCACACCCTATTCTTTTCCTAACCATTTCTCATGACAACAACCTTACCATACCTTCCAAAACCTTATCTGTTAGTAGTCACCTTAGACTCTCCCCCCCTTAAGGGCTTTTACATTCCCCATTTCAACATGTCCCTATATTTCCTAAACTACTACCATGCTAACATAAGAAGAGTCATTTAAGAAACCAAATTATAAGATTTATCCATACCTCCTAAGGCAAGATCCCAGAGAGAAGACGTGACACTATAAGCATGAAGTACTTTACAACAACCACCTAGGCTATAATAAAGAAACATCCCAACCAAACCACACCATAAGAGGAGTCTTTAAAATTGGATATCGAAAGAAACACCACCACACATACCATGAGTAACTTAACATAAGGTCAAGGCTCATATCAAGGGAACAAGGTGTGAACCTTAGTCATAAGTAGTATAAGAATGCATGCAACACTAGTATAGTAGTCTCTTAATAGAGAGAGAAGAATATCACTAGAATATACAACTCGACCTTTCGTTGAAGTCCACCACTAAAGGAAACTTTTAGACTAGCCATCAACCTTCAGCCCATTACTCATACAAGAACAACACTCTACTCTAAAAGGTATCACCATGGATATATACTAAGGATGCTTGGTTCTCCTATGGCCAAAACCTAATTCAACCAAATGCTTCCTAGAGCCTAGCATAGACATGTATAAACCATGAGACCAAATTGAATCCAAGGTTTTCAATTAAACCAAAACCATTTAAAATCAAACCATGGCCACCAAGGCCTTTCAAAATTATTTGAATCCAACTAAAACCAATACATGTTCCTTTAACCATGTATGCAATGCAAAGAGTTAAGAATAGTCAAACCATATGACAATATTATATTCAATGGAAATTTCACAAATAGTTTTGAGGGCATAAAATTCCCAAGATTAGAACCAAGTAATTAGGGAATTCATAGTATCCCAAAATCTATTTAACATTTCCATGCATCCCACAATGTTCATAAATATAAACAAAGCGTGAATAATGAATCATAATCTATGGAAAATTAATTAAATGAGTAATCATGTCAAAGCCTTCAGTTGTGCCAAAATTCATATTCAAAACAATGAATTTAATAATCAATTTCATGCCAACAAGAAAATAAAATTATAGGGACAAACATTCATGCAAGTTCCATGATCTATCCTATCTAATAAGTTAACCCCCAATCCATCCATTCATCTTGAATGTTCGATCTATAAGTCACAATTTTACCACTATTGTATTCCTAGAGTCATCAACCTCATCCAACTTGTCAATTTACCCCCGCAACTCCCGTATTGCTATTTTTGAGTTTACTCCATTTTATCAAAATCAAGCATCTTTATTCAAGACTATGATCTACTAACCAACATTTATTACTATCAAAATACACCATCTAGAATGGAATATACACATACAGTCCTCTCCATAAGAAGGACACTCCAAATTCTTTATCCACCAAGCAATAACCTATCCATTTTTGGGGAAACCATTCCCTTATGTATGCAAGAATAAAACACCCCCTGGAGAAACACTAAGACAAAGAGAACCTTTATCTAAGAGATCCCTAAATTGCCCCTTTAAGTTCCTTTAACCCCATTGGAACCATTCTATAAAGAAAGTACAAAAATTTAGACAAATTTATGAAACAAGACCTACCCCAAACCAACCCCCTCATTAGAAAGACATCATTAGGGCCATCAAGAAGACCTCAGAAAATTCATCCTCCACCAAATCCTAATGCAAAGATTAACCTCTCGAGGTAGAATCTTTCACCCAAACCAAATAATAAAGACACCCTTTTGAAGACCAATCTCCAAGTTTTAAGATATGATATAACCTTTTCCCTTAATATCCAAGGAGTTAAACCATCCTCCCATTACATCACCAACTCACTAGGGAGACTAAAGACAACCTTTTCGAATCTAAAAGCCTAAATAGGCATAGCACAAGTGAAACTAATCAATTTCTGAATAATATAAGAATCCACCACATTCGAGTTAAACAATTTCACCAAGACCCCTTTTATTACCAACAAATACCACACACCCCTTATAAACTCTTTTGGCAATCACAGAGTCACTTACCGGGGTAAAAGCAGAAGAAAAAAAGAGTTTGAAATAACCTTTAGACAAAAACCAAAATACACAACCACAAATGGGGCTACAAAAGAGGGAGGACACCGAACCAAGTAAACCATACACACCACAAAGAAAAGAGTTTTCAATATATCAGTGTCGGCATCATAAGATGCCACAGACTTTCGAGGGATAGTAAGACTATTGAGATGATCCCGACCAATGTCAGAGCTAAAAGTAGCAACCAATACTCTATTTTCCCAAGTGACAACCCTTAGTGAGACACTCTTGATGTATGTGACCCACTTGAAAACAACCAAAACACCAATTTCTTTCTTTCTCAGAACACCTACGGAGCCACTAACCATAAATTTATAAAGAAAATATGATGATGCATAATGGGCCTCATTAGCACGAGATTGGGCACCTTGTACCCTAAGAGAATTTACAATCTGAAAACACCTACCTCCTAATTGAATTCAGGAAGGATGTACAAGACATAGAATAGGAGTTAGGACACACCCAATTCTTTCTTTTTAGACCATTTATTTCCATACCATTGGCCTCTTCTTTTGTTCAGAAGACCGAGACCCCCTTACCTTTCCTATTTACCAACCTTACCTCATTCTTTCCTGTACCAATAAGACAAGATTAGCATGATAGAGTTATCATAATTTGGGTCAATAGATTATTAGGATGATGAAACTCAGCATTGGTAAGCTTTTCTTGAGATAACCAAGCATGAGTATCACCTTCTGAGATAGGGTTAGTGGAGACTGGTGGGACTCCATAGGGAAAACTAGAAGCTTTGACCCTTGGCCGGGTCTATGCCTTATGAGTTGACTAGGTCCATTTATGTTGTCCTCGAGTGGGACAGGTGAGTTTGCACAAACCTTAGATCATTGAGAAGACATAAATCGAAGAGTGAAATGTAATACCCGTGCTTTTTCTTAGCTTGAAAATCATCTCAAAGATATTAGAACTTACTTTGAAATAAGAATTCATTCGTATACACGTGGTAATTCCATAATTTTCACTTCCTATCATATGGGAAATTGAATAATATTTCCATCGATATATAATTCACCTAAATTTGACACCTGAGCGAAGAGTTAGAGCCTTTTTAGTAAGACAATGTTTGACTTGAGCCTTTAGTGCGTCGCGGAGATAGCTCAAATGGCAATTGTCAAATTCCAGTATTGCTCCATGATACTAGCACGTTGCGCCAAACTTCTAGGTCATAGACTAGGTGGCAATGCGATAGCTCCATGTCACGCCACCATGTAGTTTCCCATTTGTCAATTTCCAGTGACACGACGCGATAATGCCGTGTCGCGCCAAGGGCCCAATTCGAGAAATTTTACTAAAAATTAAATTACGTGTCCAGAGTTAAAAGGGTCAATTTACCCCTTATATAATCTTCCAAATATGGGATTTAGTCGTTGTTCATCCAAAATATTGATGTTTTTCTCAAATACTCTCAAGAACTCAAGCGAGGGTTTATATAGAAGGTCCAATTTCAAGAAGGTTTCACCATTAATCTTCACAAAATCATGAACTAAGGTATGCATAGTGTTCATTAATGGACTCCTTTCATCCATGAAGTCCAAGAATCCCTTTTCTAAAATCAAGTTATGAATTTTCTATATGTTTTCATGATTTGGCTGCTCATGTTCATATTTGATAGATGTGAAATTTTATTCTACTCCATGATTGTTGATAGTTTCTATGTGGGTTTAATTACTATAGCCCTAGATTCATTCAAACCTAAGATTTAAACCCTTGAATGATGAAATTAGAATTGAATAATGATGTTTACATGTACCATGTCTATCATATGTTTAATTAAATGCCTAGATGAAGGAATGTTGTCTAACTAGCATGATATCATGAAAATCCCCATAAACATACAAGCTTATGCCTATTAGAAGTTTGATGAAATGCTTCAATAAACATATTATGGTGATTATCATGTATTCAAGAATATCAAGTCATGTCAGTTTTCTTCCATCGAGTCCTAGAGGTACTTGTACCAGAAATATTAACTATAAGCTTAGAGCCATGTCATGTTTTCATGATACTCTCAGTCAAGCTATGAACTCTTAGACTTCATATAGTCTTATGACTCAGGAAAAATCTCCATAATCTCATGACTCAGTCAGTTGTCAGATATCAGTAGTATTCCATCAGCTATGGAAATTCAGTAACTCAGTTCATGATCAGTTCAGTAAATCATGTTCAGTGTCTATTCAGATGGGAGTAGGAATTAGCATCGAGTGAATCCAAGGATGTGAACTCACCTGTTATACGAGGGTGTAATTCCTAGAAGTAATCCTTGCGTTCCAGAACTATGTAGCTAGCATAGGTTGAGATATCGTAGTCTACTATATGAGGGTAGATGAGGTCGCTTAACATGTTATGTGAGGGTTCCCACCATTCTAATTAGATTTACCTATTTTATGAGGGTTACTCATATGTTGTCCTTACCAGTGTCAATCCGGGCATATATTGGACCTCAGCTCAGCTATATAGCACATTTGGGGAATGTCGATTAGATACTACTTCCCAAAGTTTCATGTTATAGAATCAGGACTGTCAGATACAGTCAATTAGTTTCAGTAATAGAACTCAGATAGTTCTTTAGATTTTAAGACTGTCAGATACAGTCAACTCAGATACAGTACGAAACTCAGATAGTTCTACCAGATTCAAGACTGTCAGATACAGTTACCTATGTTATCAATATTATTTAGATATATTTCTTCATATTATTAGTCATATCAGTTACTAGCATATCACATTATCAGTATACAGACTTAGAAATCACAAAATCACATTGTCAGTTACAGTTACGTATTTATGCATGTATTCTCAGGTTCATGTTAGATAGTCAGTTAACATTATTCATATATGTGAACCATTGCATATAGCCTACCTCAATGTATACTCGGTACATATGTACTGACGTATTCACACTATGGTTCTTTGTTTTTATGTTACACCATAGGTTAAGAGACACGAGTTCCAGATTAGCAGTAGATTATTGATTTAGCAGCCAGAGTAGAAGTGAGTCCTCATCCTTTGAGGATATAATGATTTTCTAGTATCTCATTGACTAGCTTATTAGTTGGAGTTAGTTGGGGACATGTCCTATCAACTCCTTATTCAGATTCTTCAGACAGTAGAGGCTTTCAGACTAGATGCAGACTAGATACAGACTATTATGTTCAGACTTTAGTATTTTTAGTTCTTTTTGGGTATCCTATTACCCCACACAGATGTTATATCATTCAGTTATGTTCATGATCAAACCTTATGGCCTTTTAAAGCATATTTCTGCATTATTAAGTTATCTTATGTAGTATATAGGTACAAATATCAGTCATAGATTAACTTATGGTCCCTCGGGGTCATGAGCACCGTGTAGCATTCCGGTTTAGCAAATCGAGTTGTTATAAACTTGGTATCAAAGCCTAAGGTTCAATAGAGTCCTAGGAAATCTGAAAGCCACATCTAGTAGAGTCTTGTGCATGGGTGTGTTACACACCACATTTATGTGCAAGAGGCTATGAGATGTTTAAGAATAGTTTCTCCTCTTTTAGTATTCCTGTCGTGCCAGTGAGCATAATGATAAGTCAGTCTCTCAGTCTAATTCGCTTCTTCTCTTTATTTTAGAACATGCCTCCTAAGAGAAAAAATCAGTCAGCCCATCATTTTGAAGAACCTTTGGGCGATCATGTTTATCATGTGGAGTTAAAGACCGCATTTACCACTCTTGCTTAATCAGTCACTGCTCATAATAAATGGCCAACATTTGTTCTGGCCAACCCAGTGTCCAAATCAGCTGTAGCGAGGATTCAAGACTTCACCCAAATGAATCTTCCAACCTTTCTCGGGTTTAAGGTAGATGAAGACCCTCTGGAATTCTTAGATCAAGTTCAAAAAGTGACAAACACCATGGGGGTGACTATTGTTAAGAGTGCTGAGCTAGTTGTATACCAGTTGCAGGATGTGGCTCATGCTTGGTTCAAACAGTGGAAGTTCGAAAGATCAGATGATGCAGGTCCTATAGAGTGGGAAGAGTTTGTCACTGCTTTCTTAAACTGATTCTTTCCCCAAGAGCTTAGAAAAGACAAGGTGCTAGAGTTCATCAACCTCAGGTAGGGAAATATGACAGTGAAAGAGTATTCTTTTAAGTTTAATCAATTAGCCAGGTATGCCCCTCATGTGGTTGCAGATAGTAGATCCAAGATGAGTAAGTTCGCTTCAGGGGTAAATGATAGCGTGGTTAATGAGTGCAGATCCTCCTTGCTAAATAGTGACATGACTTTAGCCAGACTTATGACCTATGCTCAGTAGATAGAGGAGCAGAAGATTAAGCAGAGGAAAAAATAGAATAAAAGAGTGAAGACAAGTAGTTTCAACTTCGCTCAACCTAAGTCAGAAGGAGGAAACGGTTCCCAGTTTCATCCTAAGTATCAGTTCCAGCCCCCTCTACAGCTAGTGCTCCAGTTCATAAGTTTAGAGAGAGTAACTAAGATAGAGCGCTAGGATCTAAGACCCAGGGCAGTATTAGTAGTGCCTGCACCTATCCTCTTTGCCAGACTTGCGGTAAGCACCATCAGGGAGTATGTAGAGAAGGTAGTGGCATTTGTTTTGGTTATGGAAAGCTAGGTCATAGAGTTAGAGACTGTCTGTAGCCAGGTCCTCAGGGTCAATAGAATCGCTCCTCAACTCAGTTTGGTCACCCAAATCAGCAGGGTGCCACTTCCAGTGCTACTAGAGGGCAACACCCAAATCGTCTCTATGCTTTTCAGACTCGACAAGATCAGAAAAGTTCTCCTAATATAGTTACTGGTACGTTACAGATCTTTAATGTGCATGTTTATGCTTTGCTAGATCCAGGAGATTCCTTGTATTTTGTTACTCCTTATATAGCAGTTGATTTCAGAATTAGTCCCGAAATTCTAGCAGGACCCTTTTCACTATCTACCCCAGTGGGTAAAACTATCACAGCCTGGTGGGTATACAGGAACTACCCAGTTGTGAAATTTCAGAAAGTCACTTCAGCAGACTTAGTCGAAATAGAGACGACGAGTTTTGATGTCATTCTCGGCATAGATTGGCTTCATTCCTGCTATGCCCCAGTCAATTTCAGAAACAGAATAATTTAGTTTCAATTCCCAAATAAAGCCGTCCTAATGTAGAAGGGTAGTGTATCTTCTTTCAGTGGTCAGCTTGTTTCCTTCCTTCGGTTAAGGAAATTAATATCTAAGGAATGCGTTTATCATCTAGTTCATGTTAGAGATTCTAGTTCTAAGGCTCCCAATATCAAATCAGTCTAAGTAGTGAATGAATATTTAGATATCTTTCCCGAAGATCTTCCAGGAATTCCTCCTAAAAGAGAAATAGGCTTCGGTATTAATCTTCTTTTAGACACTCAGCCTATCTTTATTCTGCAATATAGAATGGAACCAACAGAACTTAGAGAACTAAAAGATCAATTGAAAAATCTCTTAGATAAGGGGTTTATCAGACCCAGCATTTCCCCATGGGGCGTACCAGCCTTATTCGTGCGCAAGAAAGACAGTTCACTTAATATGTGTATAGATTACCGTTAACTCAATAAAGTCATGGTCAAGAACAAGTATTCTCTTCCCAAAATTAATGAATTGTTTGACCAAATTTAAGGTGCCAGTTATTTCTCTAAGATAGGCCTCAGATTCGGCTACCATCAGCTCAGAGTTAGAGAATGTGACATCCCAAATACAGCTTTCCGTAATCGGTGTGGTCACTTTAAATTTCTAGTCAGGTCATTTGGTCTTACCAATACCCCAATCACTTTCATGGACTTGATGAACCATTTGTTTAAGCAGTACTTGGACATGTTCATTATAGTCTTCATAGATAATATTATGGTTTATTCCCACATTGAGCGTGATTATGCAGACCATCTCAGAATAGTGCTCCAGACTCTCAGAAATCATCAATTATTCACCAAATTCAGTAAGTGCAAATTTTGGCTAAGATTAGTAGTATTCCTTGGCCATATTATTTCCGGTGATGACATTAGAGTAGATCCTCAAAAGACCGAAGCAGTAAGAAACTACCTTCGCCCTATTCTCCATCAGATATAAGGAGTTTCTTGGGTTTGGCTGGCTATTACAGACAGTTTGTTGAGGGATTTTCTTCTATTGCTTCTCCTATGTCCAAATTAACTCAGAAGAAGGTTATGTTTCAATGGTCAGATTCATGCAAGAAGAGTTTTCAGGAATTGAAGACTCGACTCACCTCAGCTCCAATTCTAGCTCTTCTAGATGGTTCAGACGATTTTGTAGTTTATTATGTTTTATCTAGAGTGGGTTTAGGTTGTGTCCTTATGCAACATAGTAAGGTCATAGCCTACGCCTCCAGATAGCTTAAACCCCATGAGAAGAATTATCTTACTCAAGATCTTGAATTAACAGCCGTAGTATTTTCCTTGAATATTTGGAGACATTATTTATACGGTGTTTATGTAGATGTCTTCACCGATCATAAGAGCCTTCAGTATGTCTTTTCTAAAAAAGATCTCAATCTTCATCAGAGAAGGTGGTTAGAGCTCTTAAAATATTATGACAAAAGCATCCTCTATCATTCGGGCAAGGCAAACGTAGTGGCCGACGCTCTCAGTAGACGGTCCATGGGTAGTATTTCTCATTTTGATGATAGTAAGAAAAAGTTAGTCCAAGAAGTCCACAGCTTGCCAAACTAGGCGTTCGTTTAGTCAACTCTTCAAAGGGCGGTGTATGTGTTCAGAGTAGTTCAGAATCATCTCTAGTTTCTGAGGTGAAAGAAAAGCAAGCTAAGGATCCTAGGTAAAAGAGTCAGTTCAGAATCATAAAATAGAGGTTTTCTCCCAAGGGGGAGATGGTGTTCTCCATTATCAGGGTCGTCTATGTATTCCAGGTGTAGATGACATAAGGCAATGAATTCTTGTAGAAGAGCATGGTGTGCGTTACTCTATTTATCCAGGGGCTACTAAGATGTACCACGACTTGCAGAAGATCTATTGGTGGAGTGGGATGAAGAGAGATATTGTAAAATTTATAGCTAAGTGCTCTACATGTCAGCAAGTTAAGATAGAGCATCAGAAGCCTAGTGGTCCTATGCAGGAGTTCAGTATTCTCTCTAGAGTTACCTGTTATATGAGGGTTACTCACATGTTGTCCTTACCAGTGGTGCAGTATTGACACCCTTCCAATCAGGGCATAGATTGGATCCCAGCTCAGCATTATAGCACATTTGGGGCATGTCGGTTAGATACTACTTCCCATAGTTCATGTTATAGAATCAGGACTGTCAGATATAGTCAATCAGTCTCAATGATAGAACTCAGATAGTTTTTCAGATTTTAGGACTGTCAAATAAAGTCAACTTAGATATAGTACGGAACTCAGATTGTTCCATCAGATTCAGTATTGTTAGATACAGTCACCCATGTTATCAGCATTATTTAGATATATTCCTTCATGTTATCAGTCATATCAGTTACTAGCATGTCACATTATTAGTATACAGACTCAGAAATCATGAAATTACGTTGTCAGTTACAGTTACGTATTTATGCATGTATTCTCACGTTCATGTTAGATAGTCAGTTAGCATTATTCATGCATGTGAACCATTACATATAGCCTACCTCACATGTATACTCGGTATACATGTACTGATGCATTCATGCTATGGTGCTTTCTTTTTATGTTATACCATAGGTTCAGAGACACGAGTTCAAGATCAGCAGTAGATTCTAGATTTAGCAGTCAGAGTAGAAGTGAGTCCTTATCCTTTGAGGACATAATGATTTTCTAGTATATCATTGATTAGCTTGTTAGTTGGAGTTAGTTGGGGACATGTCCCATCAACTCCTTATTCAGATTCTTCAGACAGTAGAGGCTTTCAGACTAGATGCAGACTAGATACAGACTATCATGTTCAGACTTCAGTATTTTTAGTTTTGTTTTGGGTATCCTATTACCCCACACAGATGTTATATCATTCAGTTATGTTCATGATCGAACCTTATGTACTTTCAGTGCATGTTTCCATATTATTAAGTTATCTTATGTAGTATACAAGTACAATTATCAGTCATGGGTTAGCTTATGGTCCCTCAGGGTGATGAGCATCATGTAGCATTCTGGTTCAGCAAATCGGGTCGTTACATGAACCAAGGAAAATGCAGAGAATAGTTCAAAACCTTAGACTCCATAACCCAAAAGTAGAATGACCAAGAAAGTAAAACATTCCTAAATGCTTGGTAGCCTACCGATTATTAGAGTTGTCCATGACATAACCATAAGAAAGAATTACTCAATACAGCTTTTTGGACACCCCAAGACACCAAAATCTAAAGCTATGATATCAACTTGACATGACACAAAATAGGGCCTTGTCATAATAGGTAATCCCAAGCCCAACCGGGACCGAGAACTGCTCTCGTTACCCAATCCAACCACCAAATGTAACAAGATAGCATATCCAACCATGTGGTGACTCTGGGATAAGTCTATTTCCGAGACAAACCCAACCAAGTCCAACCACCCAATGACCAACTAAACCAATGCCGAAACCTATAAACCAAAAACCATTATAATAATCTGATGGATGTATATATATGAAACATAATCTTTCTATATGATACCCAAGTCCTTATTTGTCCATACAAAGCCTCTATACCAACCACAGAGTATCTAGTTGGGTCATGTCCCCAACCATAGCCAAAATCCAAAGTCTATGAAAGATAAGAAATATGTAAAGTAACCCATGACATGAAATAGATGCCTTTCGAACTATGGAAGCTCACCACTTCAATCCATCATCGACTGTCCCCAAATCCAATCACTAAGCAGGAGAAGTAGAATGGCCGATCCCTACTTAGCGTAGGTATACAATCGCCCGATGATGGGTTAGTGGGTGAACACTAGCATGCACTAAGGATATGGATAAAATATATCCATTTACAAAGCTAAGTAAAACCATTCATGATGCATACAGTTATACATATATCTATAACCATGTCAGGAAAGACAACTGAGTTTAGTATGCCTTTAAAACCTTTACCTGGGCTCTGTAGCTTTGCTATCCTAAACCACCCACGGGTTATATGGGTTTATATCCCCTGTATAAAGGTCCTCAGTGCGTGAAGCCATACGGCTAGGGAAGAAAACCTGGGATGACTAATATATCCCACAAATATAAAGTGTGACATTATGCACACGGTCACTGCACCAAACCTTAAATCGGCAAATATGAGTTTCCAATTTTGATCCCCCTAGGACCTCCACCTTCAAGGGCTTTGCTACACACCCCGACATTATTGCCTAATTAAAACCATTACTAAGAAACCAACCAATATATTTACCATTTATTAACCAAGGCCATTAGTAGTGGTATTGTCATACCGCCTATACTAGCAAGTACTATCCATAACCAACCATGTATAGGTCAAAGAGATTCCATGTACCCTTCCATTAACCATATTAAAACACTTGGAGGATTCCTATGTACCCTACAAGCATAACTAATTACATAGCCACCAACGCTTTACCATTTAATCCTTCCAAACCATGTACACCATTTATATCCTTTATAACCATTCTAAATTATTTACACCATTTATACCATTTAAAATATTTAAACCATGAAAACCCATCCAAATCCATTTAGGGTTCCATTACCAAACCAAATCATGCAAGAGTTCCAATGAAAGTTCAACAATAGAGTGAAAACATTCTTTTAGGAATTTTATCAAACATGTTGAGGGCATACATTTACCAAGACCAAAACCAATGTATAAACCACAATAATTAGGGTTACTCAAGACCCATTTGTTAAACCATACAACAAGTACTAACATATGCAAACCATTATAAAAAATATGTATAAACATAGTTTAAACCAATACCAAACCATATGCATCAAGACCCTCAACATATATTTCGAAAACCACAATTCATGATTCATAAATCAATATTTAAAACATAATATGCATGCTTTTAGTTGGAACTAAAAATGAGTTAAGGAGTACATAAATTATACAATAAGATTTTGAAGAGAAACGTGACTCTTGAGCCCCTTTGAAGAACACTTGAGAAACCCTAGCCTCCAATCTTCAAGAATAAGTTTGAGAGAGTATTTGGAGTATTTTCATTATTTAATAAGTGTTATGAAAGGAAACCAAGGGATATATAATGTGATGACATAAGGGATTTGAAGTAGGAAATGTCCGGACTGCCCTTCATTTAAAATTAAAAAAAGCCACGATCTAGAGTACGACTCATTCTTATCATCTGCATCCTAAGGTATGAGTGGTACCCCAATTTGTACCCAAGACCATGCCAAGACCCTACACACTGGTTCCTATATGACTCACACCTCCTTAAATCATACCTAAGGGTATGAATGGTACATTCAATCATACCCACCAATCGTACAATGGGAAGACTCTATAAGACAACTCAATCAAGCACCAAATGACTTGCCTTGCACCACTCATATATTTGGATATGATTCGTACCTAGATGAGTCATATCTTGGGTAGTAACCAAGACAATTACACTACCTAAAATACGATTGAACCCTCAAGACATCCCACAAGTCGTATTTAAGGGTACGATTGGTACCCTTGAGTCATATCAAGTCCAGTAAGTCTAAAACCAAGGAAATTTTGCAAGGGTCCAAGACTTGGGGTGTTTCAATTTCATAAGATAAAAAAAGTAGCTTCTCTTTAAAAGAACTTTTGAGAAAAATACACTTAAAAACACTTTAAAAATGATTGACCAAATACTTTTGTTGTATAAATGTGTTTTTAAATTTATTGGTCAAACACAAACTATTTCTCACCAGAAGTACTTTTTTGATAAGACTTTCTTGAAAAAATACTTTTCAAAATAAGCTAATTTTACAAGCTTGGTCAAACAGACTATAATTCAATCAGTGTAAGAAGGTCATTTTTTTTGTCAAATAATTAAAACTTGTCTATTTTTTTCCAATTTGTGTGTAAGATAGCGTACTTTGTCAATTTTGTATCTCAAAATTAAGTTTGAGAGTAATTTCATATATATATATATATATATATATATATATATTTGAGTTTAATATAATTAATCTCAGAATAAATTCATACCTCAAACTTGATGTTATTTTTCCACACTAAAAAACCGAGATAAATTAGTTACAAAATTATAGTCTAGAATTATAATTCTGGGATAACTTTATTCATGAATCAAATGAACCCTAAGAGATCATTTGGTACGCGGACAATATTATCTTGATAGTATAATTCCTAGATTAATTTATCCCACTTGGAATATGGGATAAAGTAATTTCAAGCAAGATGAGATAAAGTTTGTTTAACAACCTTTGTAGTGATTTTTGGTTATTTCTATAGTTTGACCATTTTTTTATTTTCCTTTGTTACTTTATATCATTTATGATTTGTGGGGCTGGCATGGTCCCAGAATAGTTCTTTATATGAGTTTACGATTTTGAATAGCCTTTAAAATGTTATAATTGAGTTTGGTTAGTATTTTGTAATTCGAGCGTTGGATGATAATTCTATTACTAGATACAAGATAGTGATTTTGAATTAGTAGCTTGGTTGGTTCGGGTTCTGAGTTTATATTATGATTTTGAGTGTTAATATGAGAAACTATTTTATTTGGCCTAAGAGATTTTTGGGATGAAACTTATTGATAATGACCTATTTTAGTAAATTCGAGGGTTTTATGATTTCGCAATATCAAAATTAGCCTAGTATCATTATTGATTTATTTCTGTAAGATCTCGAATGAATTTTGAGAGTTCATTCAGAGAGTGAAGAAATTTATTCTCCTTTATGATGCAACAGGGGGGGGGGGACCATATTTGCAAAGAGCAACCATGTTTGAATTGGGTTTTCTCCGTCTATGCATTCGTGATCGGTCCGCCACGTTGGTTGTTATCCACATTGATAGCAAATATTAGGGAATGACCGTATTCGCAAAGAAGGATCTATTTTGGATGCACCAAAATAATATTTGAACTTTATTTTTCATGATTTAACTTTATCTATTTTAATCATTTTTAAGCTTAGGGAACACAGTTTTAGGAGAATCTAAGAGGAGTTTTCATCAATTTTGATTTGGGTAAGCTTATAAACTCATGTTTATCCATTACCTATTGATTATATTGAAAAAACATCTTCAAAACTTATATTTTAAATTTTAAATTTTAAATTTTACCCGATAAAGTGAAAATGAGTATTTTATAATTTCTAACCTAGTATCAACTCAGTTATTGATAGAATTTTAAATTTAGAATTCTTAAACTATAGGTAAAGTGATTTTTTATTAAAATTTTAGTTTACTCTTTTATTTTTGGGGTTGATTTTCATAGTGATTTTTAACCCAAAAAATCAAAATATGCTATTATGGAAATTAATAGACTCCTAATAATGTATAGAATCCATTTTTGATACATCGAGAGCATTCTAAAATTGCTTGAACGGGTATGTCTTTCTATTGAGGGGTTCAAGCTTATATTTTTGATTTTTCAGGTAGGTTATGACTTAAATTTTTCTAGACTTAGCTAGGTTGATAACTATTAGTGTAAAGTATGCTATGGATTTAGTGTAATATCGATGTGTACATTATTTGGGGTTAATTATTATTATTATTATTATTATTATTATTATCATGATACCTGTGTAGAGGCTTAGATTAATTTTATTATTAATTTGAGAGTTTATTATTATTGTGATGCCCAAGTGGGGGATTATGTTGACTTTATTATTGATTTTAAAAGCTTATTATCATTGTGATGTCCGAATAGGAACTTGTGTTGACTTTTTTTGATGTCTTATAATTCTCTTTTTTATCTTGTTGCCATGAGGGGCTTATATCATGAATTATTGAGATTTGGATGATTTGAGTTCATTCAAACATTTGTTGAGCTGATTATTGTATGTTACTAATGTTACTATGATTATTCATACTCATTCACCACTCATATTTGTGAATTGATACTATTACAAGACTTGAATTTCTTTGTAAAAGAAAATAAACCATTTATAAAATTCCTTAAATGAGGAAAGTGCCATTAAGGTTTGATTGATGGGATTAGTATATGGGTTGTGAACCCCCTACAAGTCCTTTCCTAGAAACTTAGGCTCAGATACAAGGTGAAAATTTGAGCATTGTATACATACCATATTATTGCGTTATGCTACTTTTCATTGCCTTTATGTGAATGATACTGTAAATTGAACATTTTTATATGTGGCGTAGATATCCTTATACTATTGTTGAGATTGAACAATTATATCGTTGTCATTAAGAAATTTTTATTTGCATGGCAGATATGTCATTTGTAGTATTATTTTACTTGTTTTATTGTCTACTTAGCTTGATCGGCCTATGATGCCTATTGAGTACAAGTGAACTGTACGCACTCCTACTTTTCTGTACCCTTTTGGTGCAGATCCCAGTTTGAGTGATACCCATGGATCGTGTTTTTGTGCAACTTTGAGATTTTGAAGCAGGGTGAGATCTCCATCCGTATCATGTTCCTAACTTAATCTCATTCTTTTACGTCCTTACTTTATTTCAAAGATAGATATTATGTATATATACTTTATGTTAGTTTAAAGTTGGTTTTACTGTGATGCTAGATCATTGGGAATTTGAGTTGTATTATCTAGGTATTTGTCTTGTTATCGTGTTTTCTTGACTTTATCCTAATGTCTCATCTTTTGCTTTATTATTTATATACTTTTTATTATTTATTCTTTTGGATTTGAGCTTACCTGCCAATTTTGGATTGGGAGAAGTGCCATCATGACTTCAAATTTTGAATCCTGATAAGTTGGTATCAATGCGCTAGGTTTACCAGTCTCACAAGTTAAAAAGTAAAATGTTTAACAAAGTTTCGTAAATTGATATTTTAGTGTCTATATCTATCTTTAGGAGGCTATGAATTTTTTTTAGGAAAATTCTCTAATTTGATTCCTTATCATGTGCGTTGTTTACCCTCAGTATTCTGAACTTGTATCTCACCTTTTTTGCCCAGATAGAGAGAACTTAATCAGGTGTTAATGGTGATACTGATCCAATAACCATTATGATGTCCCTAGTTAGGGGGAGGGGCATGGTTGTGATAGAGATTATTATAAAGGAATTGCACAAGGAGTGACAATAGTTAGAGGTTGAGCTAAAGAAACCTCTTTAGAGCTAGTGATTAATCATGTTTATGTGGCTTATAAGAAAGATGGTGTGAAACTATCTCAAGCCCCTTATAGTTTTATTACTTTACAGTGCTACAGGTTGTTCAGATTAGGCTTTTGAGACACTTAGATGACACCTCTCAGGAAGGTACTCTGTCGGGTAAACTAGATGGTTCACAAATGAGAGAGGGTGTTCAACCAAAAGAGTAGGTTACTATTCAGGGTGTTTAGACTCCTGTAGCATAACCAGCTGCTGGTGTGGCTTCATATATTGAGTTTTTACCTACTATACTTATTGATCTACCTATAGCCCTTGGTCTACTGATGTCTGCTGATGAGAAGAATTGGTTTGAGAGATTTATGAGACATTCCCCTCCCAAGTGTAGTGGTGCTATTGGTAAAGATGCATATGAGTTCTTATTTAGTTATCAAGAGAGGTTGCATAACCTCGATTTGCTTGAGTCTCATGACGGTCCATCGCCTGGACCGTCGCTTGAGTTCTAGTGATACTGTATTCTATTTCTTTGCAATGGTTGGGCTGACGGTTTATCACAGGGTTGACGGTCCATTGCCTGGACCATCGCGGGACTTTAGTGACACTATCTTCTACTTCTAAGTGGTGATTAGGCCGACGGTTCATCATAGGGTCGACGGTCCCTCGCTTGTCATTTTTCTCTTGTTTTACCCGGTTTATCTAAGTTATTCTTCACGCTCAGTTCTTGTCCTGAAAACACTAAAGTCCAATGTTAAATACAACAATAGTTGTTTGAAAGCACACAATTATCCTAAGAAAAAGGCCTAAAATGTTCCATCAAAAGCCGAAACATCAACACCCTCAACTTAAGGAAATTGCTTGTCCTCAAGCAACTCAACACCAATATGCATATATGACCACATCATAATGGGCAGTTCACAGTCAAACCAACACAATCATACAATTATTCAACTGCCCATTCGGGTATGTGACCTCAACACATATGGATCTACTACTGGTATTAACTATAAATCAACATATTCACAGCCACAGATACAACAGCCCAAAGAAATAAGTAGACCAGGTATAACTCAATGTGCCCTCACAGTCAAAGACGTCCACCTCACATTATATAATCAATTCATGGACGAAACTAAGACTCCCATTCTCAGAAAAGAAGTTACAAACATAGTGCAAACCCAACAACTTGCCATTATCATCTAACGTTCTCTCATGATTGACTCGCCAAGATCAAACAGGACTTGCTAAGGGTTGTAATGAGGTTTTAAGCTCAGTGAGGGTTGATCATTTGGACAAGTGACTTAAAGTACAAAACTTCACTCTCTTTACCATTTTTAGTAGCTACTCACCAGAATTACAGTTCCTTTTGATCATTCACAATCTTTGTTATCCATCTGAGCTATTGCCATAACCCAATTTTTTAATTTCAGAAGAAGAACAATAGCGTCAGCTAGCCTCAACTTATGCTGATGCAGTTAGTTGAGATACATTATATCTTTTTAGACATCTAACTAGACCAGGGCCAGATGCTACCTCTCAAATTAATTTCAACTTGCCCTCCTAGGCCGCCAACAATCCCGCCAACAATCCAACAGTAGCCATCCTCAACTTAGGCGATTTGCCTAACTTGAAGTGCACAATGTCCAAAATTGGACTAGGGCCAAAGCTAAATTGTAACACCTTCCAAAGAGTGAATCAAGCTTATTTCGACAGAATAAACACTAACAAAGCTCAACAGGGCTTACAAAGGAAACAAAATTTTTTTGGTGGTTCATTATTTTGGCTAAGTGGACTAACAAAACAAGGAGGCCTACTATCCTATCTCATTGGATCAAACACACGACAACATCCAATGAATCGGTCAAGTTGTATGGGTAAAACTTATGCCAGAACTATGAAAATACTTACACACACAGGTACTGAGTTAATTCCTATCCTACTAAATCTTGGGATTCATATCACATAGTTATGCTCTGCTTCACTTTATATTCCAATGCCAGTTTTAGATTCAGTAATGGTTGCATAACACTTTACCACATGGTAAGAAGAAATAATTATACAAATATTTAAAATACTTTGCCATAAGCACTTATCATCCATATCTACACAATGATACCAACAGAACTGAAAATTACTTATATAAATAATCACTTGATGATATTTATAGCATAACACATGAAAATAAAATGCAATCTAGACGTGCCGATTCTCCTAGATAAAACATAAGGAAAAAACATCGGCAACAAAACCCCCATGGTACATGTATTAACCCCCCTAAATAATGATGCAAAGTCTTTAATGTATGCAACACAAGAACGAAGGAAGGAAAATACTTGTACAACCTCTTAGTCAGATGAGGCATCAGTCAAATGGTCTGAGGTTGCTTTGGCCTCGTCTCTAACAATATTGAACCCTATGGTGGTATGGGTCCTCACATCAACATCCTCTGGAATTAGAGGGATCTCACGATGAATAGATTCAGAAATTGGCCTCCTAGCTGGGGCCAAACTGGTGGAAACACTAGTAGTTTTATCCTTTAGTCTCTTCTCCCTCTTTTTCTTTATTCTCTTCGACTTCTTAAGTGCTTTCTGCATATCATAGTTTTATCTTATTTCCAGTGACATAGCTTCAAGTCTTCTTTTCTTAGCTGCTCTTTTGGCAGCTTTCTCGGCTTTTTTATCTATCTCTGCTACTTTGTTACCCTTGTCTTTGATCAGTTTCCCCATTAAGTTAACAAGACCTTCATCCATATCACCTGTAATCTGGGCTGGATCAAACATGGACTGCTGCGGTTGCCGTTTTAGCTCTACTATATCTGTCTGAGCCTGACTAAACTCCACCATAAATTTGGCAAAATCTGGAATGGACATGGAATCCAGCTTATTATTGATTCACTTCTCCATATCATCCATTCGTAGCTGAATATTCCTAAAAGAATGTACTGTTGCCTCTACGATCCTTTCAACAAAGGGTTTGAAGTCTCGCCCCATATAGCTAACTACTTTTCAAACCTTTTTTGGGCTCGGACCGACTTTGCAAAGTTCTCATGATTTAGCCTATATTTAGAATATTAGGGCGGGATTGACACAGAATCTTCAGTCCTACCCATAGGCATCGAAGCTGAACCTGCAGATATGGTAGGAGGCACATACGTAGCAAGAGGTAATGGCATATCTGAAGGGACCTCTGATGGTTCAGGAACTGGTACAGACTGAGTCTGATAGGTTGGAGGTCTGTTGACTCTCATATCGAACCTTGAGGCATCTTTTGTTCTCTTAATATCTTGTTTGTGCATTTCTCAGACCTCATTATCAATTTCACTAATTAAAGGGACGTTTGCTTGCCTGTACAAATCCATGATAAGACATGGAAATTATAGTGCAGTGGTGGTTCTGTGAGCGCGGGAAAAGAATTCATTAGGAATAATGTGGCCGAAATCCACAGTCAATCCTTTAATCAATGCAGCATCAATCACAACCCTATTGATTTCAAAGCGGTCATCACCGCCTGTTGGCATTAGCCTCAGTCTCACAATTGCCCATCGGAACTTTTCCCTAAAGCTTAGGGACGACTTAGATATCCTTTCGTGGGGCTTTGTAACCACACAGGCTCACCTTTTTCTTTCAATATTCTGTCTAGCCAAGGTCTTTTATTGGTCGCCATGAATAATCGATGCTTCAAATCTGGTATTGCTCTTGGTATCTGATATTTGGGCCCGAACAAGAATATATTAAATGTATGCTCTGAGATATCTATGTTGACTCCACACATAGAAACTGAGTCTAGATGGTTCATGTCACTGACTGCTACACCTGGGGGATGTCCTTCTTCAGCAACGCTATTTAGTTGGTGAAAAACTCACGAACCCAATTTGGTTGATAGGTTCTGAGTGGTCTACTCATCCATGCCAACTAATATTCATTGAATCGGCGCTTGAGTTCTGGATCCTCGTGCAGAGATGTAGTCACAATTTGATGTTCCTCAAAAATAGGTCTCTTGACTTCCAACCTATCCATTTTCTTAAGCCTTCTGTAGAAATAATCCCGAGCGCCTTCAACATGCTACCTGATAGCCTCCCACAGTTGTGGGTCTTTACGTCGAACCATGTTTGGGTCCTCTTATTTTGGAACCTCCTCTTATTCGGGGTTAGATACTTCAACCCTTTTCTCAACTGGACTCAAGCTTAAGATAATGCTACTACTACTGTCACCCTTTTCTTCAGATTGAGAGTATAAAGAAATCACCTGACGTCTTTGCCGGGTGTTGTGAGCCGGTGCATCCGAACCCTGTGATGGCTCTTGCCTGGCTCTTTGGCTTCTGCCCCTGCCTCTAGTTTGTGTTATTTTGTTTTCCATATTACCTATAAATGAAGAATTTATCAGTTTACAAACTCAAACCAGAAGATAGAAAAAAATTTCAACCAGCGACGGGTAGGGAGACGGTTCGTTGGGTCTAAGATGGTCCATTGACCCGAACTGTCGGGTCAATTCCTGTAACTTTATTTTTGAGAAAGTTACGACAGCTTCTGGCAATGGTTTGTCGGGTGTCCGACGGTCCATCGCACAAACTGTCGCCTGCATTTTTCAAATTTGAGCCTCATTTTGGTATTTTGTCAAACACCTTGCGTACACTTCATTTTAAACATGAATTTCATGGCATTTATATCAATAATACATCACAACTTTTGCCATTTTTGGTCTATGGGCTACTTAGACTTTACCCAAGGTAATGTTTATCAGGTTTCGATTTAATTCAGACCCACATAGTATCAACAAGAAAAGAGAGAATCATTTCAACATTATTCACTTCACCTACTTTATTTATTCCTCATGTTGAATAAATTAGAGAGTGATGAAGAGATCATACCTGAGTAATGTAGTACTTGGTCACTACTTTGACTTGCACACTAACTATAGAACAACATATTGGCTTTTGCTTTTGAGAAAGACTTTGTTTTACTTGTGATGGAAAGATAGAATAAGAAATTGAGTTTAAATAGATAGGAAAGAGAGGAGGAGAGGCACACTAACTCAGGTACATTGAATGCATAAAAAATAAATAGTCACAGGCACTTGAACAGTTGGAGCGTTAATTAACCACTATAAATTATCCATTGAAAACCATTTGGGTCGGATAAGAATGAAATATTTAGTAATTTAAATTGATCTAATCTAATCCATATAACTAGGGTTAAGTGCGACGGTTAAAGTGATGATCTATCACATGTGTGACAGTCTGTCGGGTTACTGGTTGCCCCTTCTAGTAACCTTAGTTTGCAACTTGTTGGCGATGGTAAGGCCAATGATTCATCGAGCTTGTAATGGTCCATCGGTCAACTCATCACCACTTTCCAGTAACCTGATATTTAGCATTTGTTGCGATGGTTCCCAATGATGACCTGAAAAGGTTACGATGGTTCGTCGGTTACCCCCAATTCTTTCAGCTTTTGGTTTCCTACACTGTTATACCTGCACACTTACAAAAACCCTTCAGCTTGCACAAAACAACAAAATAACTTAAACTAATGCTTTAAACAACATAATGTGGGTTTACTCCCACTAGCGCCTGATTTATAATCGCGACACAACTCAGTTATCTCAATTACTCAAACTTCTTTGAGATAAATGGTAGCAATACTCTTTATCGACTCTATTGAACTGATATATAGTTTCACACACTGCTCATTAACCTTGAAGTCACTTTCATATTTATTTTAAAGTTCCACTACTCCAGCCGAGTAGACTTGGTTAACTTTAAATGGGCCAGACCATTATTTGAGCTTACCTGGAAAAAACTTGAGTCTGGAGTTGAAGAGGAGCACCAAGTCACCTTTTTAAAAATCCCTCTATTCAATTCTACTGTTGTGGTACTTCTTCATTCTTTCCTTGTACAAATCAGCTCTTTCGTAAGCTTTGAGATGAAACTCATCCATCTCATTCAGCTGCCCCAGTCTCATATCAGCTGCCTCATTTTAGTTCAGGTTAAGCCGCTTTAGTGCTCACAGCGCTTATGCTCCAGCTCAATCGACAAATGACATGCCTTGCCATAAACCAATTGGTATGGTGACATGCCAATAGGTGTCTTAAAAGCTATTTGATATACCCATAAGGCATCGTCCACCTTCCTAGACCAATCTTTCCTGCTTGTATTTACAGTCTTGGAAAGGTTAGAGTTGATTTCACGATTAGAGATTTCCACTTGCCTACTAGTATGTATGTGGTATGGGGTCGCCACCTTATGCTGCTTAACTCCATATTTTGCCAAGGCGACTCTGAATATCTTGTTGCAAAAGTGTGATGCTCCATCGCTTATAATGGTACGTGGTACCCCAAAGTGAGACAAGATATTTCTCTTTAAGGATACAACAACCCACTTTCCTTTATTATCCACTAAAGCCACTGCCTTAACCCATTTTGACATGTAGTCAACAATAACCAATATATACTTCATCCAAAATGAGCTCACAAAGGGCCCCATGAAGTCAATGCCCCAGATATCAAATAATTCTACCTCCAGTATTTTAGACATTGAAATCTCATGGTTTTTTGAGATAGACCCTAGCCTTTGACATTGGTCATATCTGTTCACGAACTCATAGGCATCTTTGAATAAGGAGGGCCAATATAGCTGCTTTAAAACACTTTTCTTGTAGTCTGATCACCTGCATGGTGACCTCCAACTGGGGAAGCATGACTCACTTCCAATATACTCAACATATATACTTCTGGGATGCAATGCCTAATAATGCCATCCGCACAATATGAAACAGATACAGCTCATCCCAAAAATAATGTGTCACATCATGGAGAAACTTTTTCTTTGATGAAAGAAAAGATTCTCCGGCATTACTTCACTTACCACATAGTTGGCAAAGTCAGCATGCCAAGGTACTTTTTCGAGCACTGCAGCCAATATTTCCTCATCCAGAAAGGAATCATCAATCTCTAGCTCATCCTTGACTGCATGCTCGCATTTTAGTCTGGATAGGTAATCTGCTACCTGATTCTCATATCCCTTTCGATCCTTGACTTCGAAGTCAAATTCATGAAGTAGCAATACCCATCAGATCAACCTTGGCTTAGCATACTTCTTCGCTATTAGGTTCATCAAGGCAGAGTGGTTAGTGTGCACCACTACCTTGGTACCTAACAAATATGCCCGGAACTTCTCAAAAGCATACACAACTGTTAGAAGTTCCTGTTCAGTCACAGTATAGTTCTTTTGATCTCCATTTAGGGCTTTGCTTGTATAATATATCGGATGGAACAAATTTTCTTTCTTTTGGCCAAGAACTAATCCAAGTGCCACTCCACTGGCATCACACATAATCTCAAACGGCTTCATCTAATTAGGAGAAACAATAATTGAAGCTTCCACTAGTTTCATCTTAAGGCATTCAAAAGACTTACTGCAGTCATCATCAAAAGTGAACTTAGCCTCCTTCTCCAAAAGTTTGCAAAGCAATTTTGTAATATTTTAGAAGTCTTTTATGAATCCGCGGTAGAACCTCCCAGTACCGAGAAAGCTATGTGCCCCTTTAACTGAGATAGGGAGAGGTAGTTTCTCAACCACGTAAACCTTTGCCTTATCGACCTTAATGCCTTTAGCAAAATTTTTGTGACCAATAACAACGCCCTCCTTTACCATAAAGTGGCATTTTTCCCAGTTAAGGACAAGGTTGAACTCTTTACATCGCTGCAACGCCCAACTAAGATTCAGCAAATAGAGCTCAAAAGAATCACGACCCCCAAGAAGTCATCTTTAAACACATCTAGGGTATATTTAACCATATCACAAAATATCGACATCATGCACTGCTGAAAGGTGGCGGGTGCATTACACAAACCAAAAGGCATCTTCTTAAAAGAAAACATACTATATGGGCACGTGAATGTCGTCTTTTCCTAATCTTCAGGAGTAATAAAAATTTGGTTGTAACCAGAGTACCCATCTAAGATACAGTACCAACCCCTTCCTGCTAGCTGATCAAGCATCTGATCTATGAAAGACATTGGGAAGTGGTCCTTCAGTGTCCACGAGTTGAGCTTTATGTAATCCATACATACCCTCTACCTAGTATTAGGCCTGAGTGGGATAAACTTATTTTTCTCATTAGCCACAACTGTCATGCCCCCTTTCTTGGGCACGCACTGAACGAGACTCACCCACTTACTGTCTGAAATGAGGTATACTACCCCTGGGTCTTACTATTTGATGATTTATTTCTTTAACACCTCTTACATAGGTGGGTTTAGATGATGTAGGTGTTTAATAGTCAGGAAACAATTCTTCTCTAGCTGAATCTTATGTGTATATATACTAGAAGGGATGCCGATGACATCTGCAATTGTCCAACCAATAGCCCTCTTATATCTCCTGAGAACAACGGTGAGGGATTTCACCTGTTTCTCACTCAGGTTTGGCGCAATAATAATAGGTAGTGTATTCCTACTGCCCAGAAACACATACCTCAAATAGCCGGGCAACTCTTTCAGCCCCAAGCTAGGTGGCTTTTCTATAAAAGACTTAACAGGTGGACTTGGACGATTTTTCAAGTCCAAATCCAACTTCTTGGGTGCGTATGAATAAGACCCCATGCCCGTTAAGGCACACCCAGTCTCCTCATAATATTTGATACCATTATCATTAAAATTCATCGATGTAACGGCTAAAGTATCCATAGCAAATTTTTCTTCTATAGGCCCTTCCTGCTCTTCCTCATATCTTTATGCTATTACATGGACTGGCATACGTAGAATAAAACTACCTTATGATTCATCCTGAATACTAGCTCATTTGCCCTTAAATGAATAAGTACACTCTCGGTTGTAAGAAAAGGTCCACCCAAGATTATGGGCACCTCGAAGTCCACTTCACAATTGAGAATGACAAAATCAACCGAAAATATAAAACTGGTCACCTTTACTAATACGTCATATAGAATCCCCATGGGCTGCTTCAAAGACCTGTCTACCATAACTAGTCTCATTTTTGTGGGAATAGGATCCCCCAAACCCAATTTCTTATACACAATAAGTGACATCAAGTTTATACTAGCTCCTAAATCACATAAGGCTTTTGCAAAATCAAGGGAACCAATAGTGCATGGGATGGTAAATGCTTCCGGGTCTGCCTTCTTATGTACTAAAGACCTTGTAGAGATAGAACCACAATGATGGAGATTTTCCACCGACTCATAGCTAACCGTTTGCTTCTTCGTGACAAGGTCTTTCATGAACTTTTCATACCCGGGCATTTATTCCAATGCCTCCACCAATGGTAAATTGATCATCAATTGCTTAAGTATGTCCATAAATTTTCCAAACTTTGTGTCATCGGACTTTTTCTTTAATCGATGGGGAAATGAAGTGGTAACCACCACTTCAGCCTTCTTTTCCTTGCTCTTCTCCAACTTATCAACCTATTGATGGTTGGATGGTGTATTATTAATAATGTCATCTAGTTTCTCATACTCCACTAGATGATTAATCTCTACTTTTTCAATATCATCTACCCCAATATCAATCACAGGCTTGCCCATAGGAGGGCTTACCAATACCTTACCACTCCTAGAGGTGACTGCCATATACGAACCATCCTTCCTTAGGTTATAAACTCTGTCGCTTGGTAGGGTAACACTCTTTATCTAATTGAATGCGATACATAGTTGGTTCATCTGCTGCTCCAACTGTTTTATCGAAGTATAGTGTTAATCAACCAACTGATTCATCGAGGGTAAATCAATTTTTCTCTCAGCCACCCCAGTATTGGTTGCCTCTACTCCCTCAATAACTTATCCATCATGTCCTTCATGGACATCTTCCTTGAACTAGTCGCAGCCGCCTCATGATTTACAGGAGGAACATACAACCCACTTTTGTCATTCTTATTCTTCCAATTGCCTTGGTCGCGGTCCTTATAGCTGATGTGTGAGCTGATGCTAACACATTTGAGGCTTTTAATGAGAAATAATTGTGAAGTGTTGAGCAAATTTTGTCATTTTTTATTATTTTATGTTTAATTTTGTAGTAGAAGTTGATATGATAGAGAACCAATAATAATGGAAGCAAAAAGGCTGAAATTTGAAGCAATTAAAAGACAAGTGCAGCTGACGACATTCATGATAGGTCATCATCCTGGTGATAGGCTATCAAGGCCATCGTCAGCCTTAAATAGGGAATGAGTTCCAACTGGTAGGATCGATGATATTTTTTGATAGGTCGTCATAATGGTGATAAGTCATTAGGAATGTCGTCAGACTTAGGCAGAACATGAGAACTAGAGCAAAAGTGTGATGACATTTCTGATAAGTCATCACAGTCCTGATAAGCCGTCAGAAGTTGTCATCAACCTAAGACAGGACTATTGCAAATTTGAAGAAGACCTAATGACATTCTTGATAAGTCATCAGGATCCTGATAAGCCATCACCAATAGTCGTCGTCTATTCCAAGAAAAAGTTGTAACCTTAATTTTGTTTCCTTATTTAGGGTAAACTATTTAAAGCTTTGTTTTAGGGTTTTCTAGATATTATTATTATTGTTCCGCACATTGAGTTTTGATAATACTTTTGATATTTTCTCTCTAATTTTTTGGCTTGAAAAAACAAATACTTCGAAGAGATTATTATCATTATTTGGGATTTTCCTTTGTGATCTAATATGCGAATCTCTAGTTTCTATTCATTTTGTGGTAAATTTATCTTTCAAAGCATGAATTCATCTATTTTCTTCATTTTTTACATCATGAGTGGCTAAATTTCTTTAACCTGAATTATGGGATCTAGGGTTAGGTCTTGATAAGTTGCTGAGTGTTCAAAATTCAAAAGGTGGTAGGATTTCTTGATAATTCTGAGGTTTTAATTAACGTCTGTTGGTTGCAAATAGTAGACACACCTGCTTTGGTTTTCTTGAGAAAGAAATCAAATATAGTAGGAAGTGAATTATCAATAGGGACTCGAAAATACTTCATTTAATAATTAGTGCTGTAACAAGGTTGGTTAACCTAAGGTAAAATCTAGGCAGTAAATAGAAATTCCCTTAGTATGAGAGGATTAGGGAATTAAATGCTTTAGTAGGTCGAGATATATCTAAGAATAAAATCAATAAATATAGCTTGTTATCCTATCCACCACGAGAATTTTGAACCACTTTTAGCATCTGTCATGTACTGAAAGGCTTAGTGAGCATAATTCTGGTTATTTCATAAACTCTTAATTTACAAACACCGAAAGTAAAGTGACAAACAACAACTTGTTAAACCTAAACCCCCATTTTATCTTTTTGTATCATTTGTTTGAATTTAACTTGTACCTTTAATTTCAAACTAGTTTAATTGCCACTCACATTGTTCCCTGTGGATTCGACCGCGACTCCAAAGTTGAGTAAATATATTGACGATGACCACCTTGCACTAAATTGAAGTGTAAGTTGAGCATTATCAATAGCCATATTTTTCATAATAGTTCCGGCCTTGGTTTCCTTGGCCACCACCTTGGAAACCCCCCTGATTGTTTAAGTAAGTGGTTTTCTCCTCAGAATTTGAGTTAGCCCTTCCCTGTGATGTTATATCTTTAACCTTCTTTGTATTTCCCAATAATAAGTTCTTAGTGAGAAGATCCATCTGCATTTTTATGTGAGCCATATCCTGGTCACGTTCTTTTTCTCTCCGTTTTTGCAATGCGATCATACTAATAAATATAGCAGAGCTTTCTAACTCAGACTCCCTAGTATGCCAAGCTTTACTTTATTTCATCATACGATCAAGAATCTCAGCTGCTTCAAGAAAAGTGAGATCCATGAATGCCCTACCTGCTGCATTATTCACTACTATCTTCATCACAAAACTCAAGGCCTAATATAAGATCTGCATTAGGTTGAAGTTATTCATCTGATGATTTAGACACTGCATAAGCTTCTTCTTGAACCTATCCCAAGTCTCACGAAGAGCCTCAGTTGGAAGCTATCTGAAGTTAGAAATCTCGTCTCTCAACTATTCCCTCCTGGATGGCGGAAAGAACCTTTCTAGGAAAGCATCTTTTAGTTGCCTCCAGTTGGTAATAGAGTCGAGAGTTAGCCCGTTCAACCATAAATTTGCCTCCCCAGACAGAGACAAAGAAAATAGCCACAACCGAATAGAATTTTGCCCAACTCTTGGGTTGTCAAACGATTTGCATGTCGAGATAAAGTTAACTTAATACATATTTGGTTCATCACCCGCAAGTCCACAAAACAACCCTTTGAGATGCAATGACTGGATCATAGTGCTCGTGATATTGAACTTGGATCCGAGTGCTAAGGGCGGAGGAATAATAGCCCCTGTTGCACCAGCTCTATCTAAATCATCTTCTAGATTAAATTGGATGGCCTGGCATCCCGGTCTTGCCCTAACAAAGAGATTTTTGTTGATATTCCTATATACTGGTGTAGGCACATTGTCTGCATGCCTTGGGTTTACCGGATTTAATAAATCATCATTTCCCATATCATCATCATCTGGGTCTAGTTCCCAGCCTATATTTTCCGCATTCTGTTGCTTTACTTGTGCAGCTGCCAAGGCAGCTAGTCTAGCTTTTTCCTACTGAGTAGCTACTCTCTCTGGGTCCTGTTGACCATCCATTCTGCTAATAAATTGAGGTTCTGGATGAATAGGTAATAGAGGTTCACTTGATCTTCGTGTACTTGGCATACAGGGCAATCAACCTGCACAAAACAAAAATAATAAACAAAAAGTAAAATTTAGGAAACTTTGACTAAAAGGTCAATTAACAATCACAAATTTAATTGACAACCGTATTCCTCGACAATGGTGCCAAAATTTAATACGCCCAAATTTCAACTTTCTTACGAAAGTGTAAGTGGTCGTTGTCAAATATAGAACCCAACAAAGGTTAGGTTGAATCCCACAGGGAATACTTGTGTAACTGAGTAAGCTGATTCTTAATGGAATGTTGATCTAAGGTTTTGGAATAAAGGGGGTTTTAATGTGTTGATAATATTCTTTCATTCTTATATCACACAGAGATCCAACTACTAAGATTTAATGCAAGTACAATTTCAATGAGAATGAGATAAATAGAGTTATACACACCAAGATGTTCAAATAGTTGGGTCTGTGAATTTGTGTTCGATTTCTAACCTCTAATTTCAATTGCAAAAAATATTAAATTCTAAGGATTACCCACTTGTTTCTCAACATAACGGGTATTTTTCCCTTTATTTCTTTTAAACTTAAAGAATTTATGTATTATCCAATAGTGTTCTTATATGGGTTGATCTTGTTAGGGCATTAGCCCTTAACCCAAAGGGTAAATCTATGGATTTCATATAAATAAGCTCTTTTCTCAACATCCACTTTCTTGTTCAGACAAGTGGTGCTCATGGCCTTACTTTTCAAGTTTTCAACCAAGAGATGTCGTTATAACAAAGAGAGATTCATGCAATTTAGATAGACATTAGAAATCAAATGGATTCACAAACCCAAACAATTCTTTACATCAAGGCTCCTATAACCCTAGTTATAGGAGTTTAGCCACTCACCTCCATATAAGATATTAAAGACATATTGATGTTCATAAATAGCTTCAATAGAGTACTTATACTAGATACAATATTGTTCTTCTCAATATTCAATGGAAAATGTGGAAATAATAATCAGATCTCAAGTTCTAGCTTCAAATCTCAAAGAAAAGTGTTACAATGCTTTCAATAGAGGAGAAAGTATGATACTACTATCAAAAGTCCCAAAATAAAAACTAATACTTAGCATTCATAGGATTCCAGGACTAGGGTTTTAAAATTTAAACTTGAACTTGCTGTGTCATGCTCGACGGGTTAGGCGACAATTCATCGCTGAGGTGACGGTTCATTTCTTGGACCATCGCTGGAGTTCCAGTGATACTATATTCTGTTTCTTTGTGATGATTGGGATGCCAGTTTGTTGTAGGGTTGATGGTCCATCACCTAGACTATCGTGGGACTTCCAGTGACACTGTCTTCTACTTCTGAGTGATGGTTAGGCCGACGGTTCACCGTTGTGTCGATGGTTCATCGCCTAGACCATTGCTTGTCATTTTTCTCTTGTTTTGCCTAGTTTATCCAATTTATTCTTCACACTCAGTTATTGTCCTAAAAACACTAAAGTCCAATGTTAAATACAATAATAGTTACTTGAAAGCACACAATTATCCTAAGAAAAAGGCCTAAAATATTCTGTCAAAAACTGGAACATCATCTCATGAAATTGATTACATTACCTTCCAGTTGACTGATGTGGACAAACAATTGTATCATGATCCAAATAGGAGGATCTTGTGGACGCTTGCTTTATTCTTAATAGATAGGAGAACCCTAATTACCCACTTAATTAGTATAGAAGTCATTAATAAACTAACTTATTACATCATCAAATTACTTATAAAATTATTACAATCTTTGTAAAGATACTATAAAATAAAAACATCTCCTTGAGGACCTAGTCTAAACATGTACAATAGCTTATAATGTAATAAAGGACAAATAAAAGACATAACTCCTCCCGTAAGAATAGGATGAGCAGAAGCTATTGATGAATGCTCACTGCTTTATATAAGAAAGCCTTTATTGATCTTGCAACCAGGATATACACTAAAAATATTACAACAAAAGTAGTGTTAGTACAAATACAAGTACAAGTAGGTATCTTCAACCGACCAGGATTAGATCACACAACACCACATAAAATCAAATAAGATAAACATGACAATTTATAATTGGACTCATAACTTTCACCCACTAATGTTATCTCTCCTTCTCATTATACTTGAGAGTATTTCCATCATTATTCTCACTGACTTAGTTTCACCCAATTCATTACTATTAGGCAATCTGTACCACCGACATTCTGTTTATACCATTCCATACTTAATCTTACAAATCATATATTCCTTTTCACTTTAAATGTCATCTATCATAATCTTCCACCTCATAATTCACGACAACCCAAAATCTAAAAATTTTGTATAATAACCAGAACATACAATTGTCAATTTAAAACATATATGATCATCAATTAAAATATCAATTATCAGGTAAGCTTTTAGATCATCATGTAGACAATCAAGTCATCAAGTAAGTTTTCAATTTATCAAGTAGACATTCAAGTGATCAAGTAAGATTTTAATTCATCAAGTAGACATTCAATTCATCAATTAAGCTTTAACAATGCTCATATCAATAATCTCACACAAGGATAAATTATATTAGTTCAAATTTCCATTTAGGATGTGAAGAACTTCATTATTATATTATCACATCAAGAATTTTCCTGCACTAAAATTAATGTTCCATAGATTTACGTCACTTTTGACATTTAAAATTAGAAACATTGTAGTTTAAAGACATGTTTTTGTGGGTATGATATATATTTGTGGTGTTTATAGGTTAAACAAGTTTGGAGAAGCAAAGTATGGAAAATGAGGCTCAGGAACATTAGACGAACTAAGGAACGACCATTGGATTTGACAGTGGTTATCCAATAAAGTCTTTGGATGAAGCTGAGAGAGTAACATATGAAGAAGAATGGACAAAAGGCTCCCATGGTTGTTGGTTGAAATAATGGACTATCCCAAGGATTGTGGGAGTAGTATTCTATAAATTAAAAATCAAAGGTGGAAAACACAAGAGAATGTAATGATCATTTGAAGAAAAGATGAGCTCATATTGAGTGTCATACTAAAAAATCTCTGTAAGTTTTCAAAAGGCATCCATACAATAACGAACAAAAGAAACGATCATGGTATCTACCAACGATCATCCTATTCTTCATTAAGGCGCCGACTCTAGAGCCCATTGTATTTAGGATAGCTTTATTTTATCTATAAATACTCCTAATAGTTTTATTGTATTAGCTTACATGCAATTACTACTTTTGAGGCATATTATTGTTCTTGCAAGTATAAACATCAATTTTTAGGGTTTTAATTCTAAGTGAGCTTCATGATTTTTCATCTTATTCTTTGTAAGTGCATGATTATATTTTCTATTCAAAATTATTATTGTGTTCTTGCAATCATGAGTACCTAAAAACCACAACTAAAGTTATGGGAACCATGAAGGATTAATAAAGTTGGGTTTGTAGTATGTAGTGATTCTCAAAGAGTGTTTTGGTATGTATTGTTGCTCTTTTTTCTTTGATTTCTTTCTAATGGAGGCCTATGTTAGAACTCGCCTTATCCTTGCTCACAATAAAATAAGTTGTAATGGATGGGAAAAAGGAATTAACAATGAGACTTGGAACTATGAACCTCCACTAAATAACTTGAGACGGTAAATGAAATAGCTAATATGGGATCCATGATAGGGTTTAATAGTGAAAAACTCATGAGACTATAATACATGATTGATGATAGTCATCCATAGAGGCATAAAGTCATTTGGATGAACATAACCTTTCAATTTTGCATACCAAGCACCAAGAGAGATCACTAGTATGAAGAATCTATGGAGTTTCGAGTAACACAATCCTAGTGCACTCTCATATTGATTACTAACTCAATGAAATCAATAATTGTTACTATTCAAAGTCATAAATTCAAATTCCCCCCAATTACTGAAAATTGTTTATTAATTGTTTAGATAAATGCTTTGTTAGATATTTGACCTATCCCTTTTGGAATCGAGCTAACCTAGTTTGGTTCTTAATTTAATCAATGACTGTTTTTTTCTTTTTTCCAGAGGTGTAATTTAGGCGGCATTAAATTTTGACACCATTGCTGGAGAATACATTATAGAGTTAATAAATAATGTTTGTCAAACTATTAGTTATTGTTTCTTGATTTTACTTTTTTTACTATTTGAGGTGCACACTAGTGCATGACCAAACTCGGAGTTAAGAAAATCCCATGATTCCACTTGATCCTGAGGTTGAAATGACTCTGAAAACTAGAAGAAGAAGGGTTAACAAAGGAGTTCACGATGAGGGAGTTCTGAATCAAGGGGTGCAGAACCTATAATTTCATGAGACTAACAAACCACTGCCTATTCGGTTGCCGAAGAAAATGCAAGACAAGAAACTGTTAGACAAGCAATATTAGAAGAAAGGTCAAGACAAGCAGCAATAGGTTATTAGGCAATATTCGAGGAACAAAACAGAAAAAAAAGGAATAGGATCAACAACCTACCCATCGTTATGTTCCTATTTTGATAATGAAGATGATGATCTAGACTCTTTCAAGGTGATTAAAATAGGTACAATTGCTCCACTGTCATTGCCACCTAGAATAAAGTTTGACTAACAGTGCTATGATATAACTGCTAAACTTTAAGGTAGTGTTCACAGGCCTTGCTACTATTGATTAAAACCTTATTTGATGTTCCTTGTAGGGATTTGAAATTCCTATAACTTACTTGTTGTGAGTTAAAATAATATTAGACTATGGTTGTTTTCCTTTCTTTGATGAAAAAAGCCACACTATCACCAATTGGAAAGACCTAAAGACACAATTCTTCGAGTTGTTTTTCCTACCATATAAAATATTACAATTGAAAGATGAGAGCTATAAATCCAGGCAGTTATATTTGGAAATTTTATATGAACCTAGGTTGAGGTTTAAGAAAAAGCTGTAAAATATCCTAAATCACAATATACTAGGCCATTATTTGCTTAAATATTCTATAGAGGTATGAGTACAAACAAGTCTATAGCACACATTGTCATAGGTTGGGCAGTTATAAGTTTAACTTAGGAGCAAGCTTCTGAGATTCTAAAGAGGACCACTAAAACCAGCTGGGTTGGCACACTCGATAGGTATACATTCCTTCAGACATTTATGTGATAGGATAATCCATAAAATAGATTTTGTTGCCCAAGAGTTAGCATAATTGAGGACTGAATTCAACTTGTTCACAAACTAATTTCCAATAGATAGGGCATAAAAGATGAATGTGGTTGGTTCTCAAGGTAAGACACCTCAATATGATGACTCTGATTCTGAGGAGGAGGCTAAGTATCTAAATGATCAGGTGATGGGTTTTTAAGCCAAAGATATGGTCTAACCAAGACAATTAGTACTCCGGCCAAGGGAACTAATGTTGGAACTATTACAAGGACAATAACTACATCAGGTTAGGTATAGATATAAGAGTCAAGTGAGAGATAGTGATTGGAAGAGAAAATATAATTACAAAGAAAGAAGTGGCCTTTATGTTCTAACAAAAACTGCAATGTTGAGTCGAGTGATTTTAGAATTAAAAACATGCCTACTAAAGTCGTAAAAGGGGTAGAAAAGACAAAATACTACCTTAAGGAGATTACAGATGACATTTTAGGGATGAGTCAAGAAGTTGTATCATATGCTACCACTATTAAACATCTTCAGCAATAGTTTGATCAAATTTCAATCACAATGAATGAATGTCAGCAGGATACACTTCTAAGAAACACCATCCAAAATCTAATAAATGATGGTCATTTTGTTGGTGATTACTACTTGGAGTGGTAGATAACAGTCGATCCATCTATGCTCAGGGTTATTGAGAATAACATTGAGATGGTGACTACCAATAATGAAAAAATAATTGAATCAAAGAATAAAGTTAAGGATCAGAAAACATCTAAAAATCTGCCTCCAATTTTTCAAAAAAGGCTAAGGCTAAAATAGGGAAGTAAAAAGAGTTCCCACAAGTGTTGAATCTTAACTCTTCCTCCGTTTCCACAAAGAATAATGAAAATAGTTGAAAAATGGAAGTGTCACAAGTTTATATCGATATTGAAAGAGTTGTTTATGAACATCCCTTTGGTTAAGGCACTTACGCAACTGTCAGATTAAGCAAAGTTTATGAAGGATTTAATGACTTAAAAAAGGACTGAGTTGTGTCCCTATTAATAATGTGCACCATTATAGTGCAATAGTTTTTCGATCTTTTATTGAAAAGAAGAAAGATCTTGGGGCATTCACAATTTCATGTATAATTAGGTCTCTAAATTTTTCTAAAGCTTTGTGTGACTTAGTGCTAGTGTTAATCTAATGTTGTTAGCAGGTTATAGACAATTAGGGTTTGGGTTACCCAAACAAACCTGGAGGAGACTTCTTATGGCGGATTGCACTATGAAAAAGCCTGTGGCGGATTGTACTATGAAAAAGCCTGTAGGGGTTTTATGTGTTTTCATGAAGGTTGAGTCCTTTATTTTTCTATATGATTTCATCATCCTTGACTACGAGGTTGATTTTGAAGTTTCCATTATCTTAGGGAGACCATTTCTTATAATTGAGAAATCATTGGTTGATATGATAATTGGGGTAGTTGAAATTTTGGTTGAATCACGAGCAAGTAACATTAAATGTTTTCCAATTCATGAAGTAGCCATAGGACATGTACATGATCTTGGTTATTGATACAATTGACATGGATGCATTGGTATCTCCTATTGAGGAGGGGTTTAGAGTTGAAACACTTGTAGTAGTACTTATAAATTTTGACGGTAATGAAATTGATGGGTATGATGAGTTGGTAAGTGAGCTTGTTGGTTTAGGTTCTTACACTTTTTCTCCAAAGAAGTTGAATCTTTATTTGAAGAATAGAGTGACCCTGCTAACTAGGCCTTTTATTAAGGAGTCTTTTGTCTTGGAGCTCAAATCTCCTCTATCCCATCTCTGCTATGTATTATTGGGAGCCAACAATACTTTACTGGTTATTATTGCAACTGATTTGGTTGGGTGATAGGTTGGGTATCTAGTGTCTATTTTGTGAAAGTTCAAGAGGTCCATTAGATGGTCCATTGCTAACATAATTAGGATTCTACCTTTAATTTTCACACAAAATCCAACTTGTGCTAGATTGTGTTCCTAGTATTGAGCATCAATGATGATTTAATTTGCTTATTCAAGAGGTAGTTTGGAAGGATATTATCAAGTAGTTAAATGCTATGTGGTTTATCCTATTGCCAATAGAAAATGGGTGAGTCTGGTTCGATGTTCTGAAAAAGGGTGGAATCTTTATTCCTGTAAGGCCAGTCGCTGGTTGGCATGTAGGCAGGACTATAGAATGCTGAATACACAAACTATGAATGATTTTTTTGAAGTATTTCATTGATAAAATGTTAGACCATCTTATTGATAGGGAATAATATTGTATTCTTGTTGAGTTATAATCAAAATTTGATTGATCCTAAATACCAAGAGAATATCACTTTCTGTTGTTCATATAAGATCTTCATGTTTAAGAGAATGTATTTTGGGTTATGTAATGTTCCAATGACTTTTCAACTATGTATGATGTCCATCTTTTTAGATATGGTTGAGACCACTATTGAGGTTTATGGATGACTTCTCGATTGTTAGTGTCACGATCCAGTTTCACAAGTCATGATGTCACTTATTTTATTCTACTAGTAGGTACACTAGACCATAGCCCAGAATGACAAGTACCAGGCTAATTGGTGGAAATAACATAAAGATCAAAATTATGCAGGTAATTATATTATAAGTCATAATATGCAAGAAAGATAATAGGATAAAGATCAAAATTATGCAGGTAATTATATTATAAGTCATAATATGCAAGAAAGATAATAGGATAAAGATCAAAATTATGCAGGTAATTATATTATAAGTCATTATATATAAGAAAGATAACCTCAATACGGATAAATAAGAAATGAGTAACAATATCCCATGACCTAGTAAGGTCATTACAAAAGCCTCTAGAAAAAGAATAAGAGTACTATCAAGGTCAAATATACAATATTCTTGAAATAGAAAGACCATACAAGAACAAATTAAAGATAGAAGATCAACTCTGTCTTTGAGAGCTCACCCTATCTCTGAACTCTGACCAGTACTAGGATAGTGTCGATGACGACAGCTAGTACTTGGATCTACACCAAAAATTTACAGAAGTATAATATGAGTGCTAAAATAATGGGTAGTTAATAGGCATCATAGACTGAGTGAGCTAAATCATAATATAAATATAATAAAATATGAGATAATAAGCTAAGTCGGGAGAAACAAACCTGGAATAATGCTCTAATTATTGAAAGTAAATAATTAAAATATAATAAAAGAGAACATAGCTATTTCTAACATAAATGGTTCCTAGAAGCCCAGAAGATGCAACAAAAGTAAATAATCTAATGTGGGCTCCCATAAGCCCAATGGATGAACTCAAGAAGAAGTAACAACACGAATACTCCAATCATCCTAATCTAAAAATCATAACCGTGGATCTTACTACATCATGAAAACCGAACTAGAATCAGTTCCATAACTATCATAAATAAACTGTCAATATTGGAATTGAATCAAAAATAGTAACTCATAAGATGGCTTGAACTAGGAATAAAATCAAGAACATAGGACTTGAATCGGAAGTAGTATCATTATTTGCAAGACTTGAATTGGTAGTAATATAATCATAATTGTTGGACTTGTACTAGTCTTATCATCTCCCAGGTACAATATAGAACTAGTCATAATATGCCTAAAACCACCTAAGGCTTAATGATGTAACTAAATAATGCAAAAAGGCCTACTGAGACTACAAAAAGCTTATAATAATCTTGGCCTAAGGTGGGCTGGAGGGGTCTATTTCTAACCTTAGAAGTCCATTCTAAGGGAAATTCCATCTCAAATTAAACCAGGGAGTCAAATCACAAAACAAGATACCAAATAAGACTCATTGCGTCCTAATATAGTAATTTCACCTAAGGAATAGGTAGTTAAGTCAACTATACTAATTATGGTTCCTTAATCGCTAAGTAATCCAAATTACACTAAATATACCTCTAAGTCCTAATTTCTAACCTAAAACTAGCATGATGTTATATTGATACTATAGCTAAGCCTAATCTAAGAGAGGAAAGCCTAGCCCACCTGGACACTGAAGAAAGCCCACTAATTTGCTACTCCCCTCCTTTAAAAATCTTATGCACAATACCACACTATCAAGATAGTGATATATGGATTAATACAAAAATAATGATACCTATATTGCATTTTATGCTTTGGGTCCAAAATCAAGTGAAAATTCCATATGGGACCCGGTTGTGGAATCACACTTTTGAAACAATCAAGGCATCCCTCTATTGTCAAGGATTGTTTACCCTAAAGAATAGGTAATTCTGAGCTTAAATGATACCACAATTGACTCATTAAAGAACTAGGTATTTGAGACTAAATTAGAGAATTAATCCAAGAATTAGATGAAAAATTACAGGGATTACGATGAGAAAATAATTCTTCCGAGCACACCAACATCTTATGATCACCCAAAGATCACTCTCCTAATTTTATAGACTCTCTAGGGCTTTTTGGCTCTTGAGATTTTTAGAAATAAGAGAAAATTAGGTGGTGAGATGAATTTAATGCCCTCTTAGGTTCCATTTTAGCAGCCACTTGACCGCTTAAGCGATCACTGCTGAAGTGACATAGTACCTCTAAAGCATAACAACATGAGCTGACCCTCTTCTAAAGTGGACAAGATATCGCTTAAACGACATCTACTTTATCAGATAACCTTTCACTTAAGTGACCTAGCTGGATCATCCTTGACCGCTGAAATAGCCTCCACTAAAGTGATCTAAGGTCTGCTTTAGCGAATGCACTGGTGAGTCCATGTACCACCTAAACTTAGAATTTGCCAAGTTTTCATTTACCCCTCGAGATTTTTTTAGAATTTCCTGAATGCAAAATATCTATGATATCCTATCAAATTTGACATTATGGACTCAATAGTGCCATTGAAATTTTCATCTAGAGTCATTTAGATGAAATGCGAGCCCACACCCAAGGGCTACTTTTACCAATTTTTGACCAATAGCTCGTAATGATTCTATAAGCCTTGGGATCCAAAGCAAAGGCCCCCCTATGCTTAAATCAATATTTTGGAACTATTAGAACTATCAGAATTGGCATATGAGGTCCTTGACTTAAAGTTTATGCTTGATCTTAGTTTTTGAGCCTAAATAGACCTTTTTATTTAACTTATCCATTCACCTTCCTAATTATATTACAATGAACCTACTTTGGCCTTGGTACCTACTTGGACACTATGCACCTCAACTTAGTTAAATCGTCTAAGTTGAGGGTGGATATCGTAGGGGTTCTTACAGAGATTGGGTATATAGAAGAAGTTGGTAAAGAAAAAAAGAGTTGGTTGCAATAAAGTTTGAATAAGAAATAAAAGAGAAAAAAGAGAGAAACAAAAAGAAGTGAATACAAGTTTTAAAAGAAAAAAAAGAGATAATACAAATTGAAAAAGAATCCACACCCAAAGTTTGAAAGTCAAAAGAGAGGAAAGGAAATAAATGAAGTTGAAAACTAGAGCTAAAAGTAGTGTAGTGCCTATGAGGATTGAGTAACTTAGTCCAAAATTTTTCATACCCATACACAATCCTATATTAAAGCCAATAAAGTCCCATTGTAATCCTAATTCAACTATCTAAAAAACTAAGGCATTGAAAATAAGGGCAAGCCTTTGGTGTTTCACAAACACGGCCTAAACTTCTTTTTGAGAGTGAGCATTTTAATTTTGTAGTCATTATAATATTCATTATATATTTTGAGTGGGTTACATTGATGGAATATTGGTTGCTGTTTGTTCGGGTAGTGTCATTGGTATATGTGTTATGTTGTCTGTTAGTAATGTAATGCCATATCTTGATCTCATTGTGTCATGATAAGTATTTTTTGTACACACAATGATGTTTGTTTTTGATGGTATTGGAGGGGGTGAAATTGTGTTTTGATGCATGCATGCTAAATCTGTTATTTTACAAGTATAATTGTTGTAGGACTCTCAAATTATCCTTGTTAAGCGTCATGTATTTTGTTATTTCAATTGTTGTGTTTTGTTTTCCTAAGGAAATGCAAATATTTTGAGTTGAGGGTGTTGATGTGCTTTGGATTTATGACACTTTCGATGCTTAAAACAAGGGAAATTTCTTGTCTAAAGGCATTTTTGTAGGTATGATGTGTTATTATGGTGTTTGCAGGTCGAAACAAGTCTAGAGAAGTGAAGTTTAGAAATTTAGACCCGGGGACTTTAGAAGAAACAAAAAACGATCATTATATTATATAATAGCTGTCCAATAAAGTCATTCGATAAAGCTAAGAGAGTGACACATGAAGAAGAACATATAAAAGGCCCCCACAATTATTGGTTGAAATAATAGAGCACATGAAGGTCAAGGGAGGAGTATCCTGCAAATTAAAAATAAGGTGCGGAAAACATGAGAGGATGTGATGATCTTTGAAAGAAATGAAAAGCTCGTCCTAGGTCTCATGCCAGCAAATCTCTGCAAGTGTTCAAAAATCATCATCCAACAATGAATAAAATAAATGGTCGTGGTATCTATTAACGACCATCCTATTCTTTGTCCGAGGCACCATTATTGCAAATCACATTATGTTTAGAATAGGTTTTGTTTTGGTCTATAAATACTCCTAAATGTTTATTGTATTAGTTTATGTCCAATTACTACTTTTGTGACATATAATTGTTCTTGCAAGTATAAACTCGATTTTAGGGTTTTAATTCTAACTAAGTTTTGTGGTTTTTCATCTTATCTTTAGAAGTGCATGATTATGTTTTATCCTTAGAATTATTATTATGCTTTTATAATCTTGAGTAGATAAACACCACAACTAGGATTGTAGGAATCATGACACATTAAAAAAGTAGGGTTCATAGTACCTGGTGATTCTCAAAGGGTGTTTAGTGTCTATTGATGCTCTCTTTGCTTTGACTTTTTCCCAATGGAGGCTTACATTATAACTCACCTTATCCTACCAGTAAATAAAAAAGGTGTACTTAATAAAAAAAGAACTAATAATAAGAATCAAACCTATCAATCTCCAATTAATAGACTAAGCCAGTAAACAGAATATCAAATCTGAGATCCAAGATAGGGATCAGTAGTCCAAAACTCATGAGATGCTAATACATAATTGAGGATAGTCATCTAATAGGGGCATAAAGTTGTTTAGATGAACATAACCTATCGATTCTATATGCCACGCACTAAAGATATCACTAGTATAAAGAACCTATGTAGTTATGATGTTATAGGGTACATAGTCCTAGTGTCTCTCTCATGTTGATTAAAAATGGTATGATATCAACAATTGTTACTAATTAAAGTCATAAATTCAAATTCCCCCAATTACTGGAAATTGTTTACTGATTGTTTAGTTAAATAAATTGATAGATATTTTGACCTATTTCTTGTGGTATTGACCCCAACCTAGTTGAATTCTATATTTAATCAATGACCACTTTATTATTTTATTCGAGGTATAATTTGTGCGACATAAGGAACCATAGTATATCAACACAAGAAGTAATCAAACATCTCATCAACATAAATGTTCCACACAAGAAACCATAATACCTCATCATTAATAACTGACCCACTCAAGGAACGATAATTTATTATCAAACATAAACTGGTCCACTCAAGAAACTATCAAACTCTACAGTCATAGTGTTTAAATTCTATAGTCATAGTGTGGATACATGTTTTGGGACTTATGGCTACTTTCTAGGCATAACCTATTGGGGATAAACTTATCTATGTATCAATTATATTAAACAACTAAGTATCATCCCACCCTTATTCCAATTCTAGTGTTATGCCATCCTTATTTCAACATCCCCGCTTGTATTCTGCCTTAATCCACCAATTCAATAACGATCATGCATTTAACATTAATCAATTCACAACAACAATCATGTACTAGTTGTAATTACAATTTATACATACTATAAGTTTATCATTAAGAAATAGTTGCACAAGGTCAACTAACCAAAAATCACTATTTATAAACATGTATTACAACCAATCAAACAAAAGGTAGTTAATATTCACATATGCAATTAAATTGAGTCTACACTCCAGTTCATCAAGCAAGTTCATTATTAACACTTGAATATTACTCATCATTTTATCACCTACAGACATATCCCAAGGAAAAACCTACACTCATTTATTCAAGAATTATCAAACAACAACTCATGAACCACAAGTATGTCCAATGACAAATTTACAAATAATTATTTAAGAGCACATATACAATTTGAGTCTAAGATCTAATCTTATAAATCTGTGCATATATGCGTACTTCCACACATCAAAAATTCATCCCTAGCTACAACATCATTAACACCTCAACTTAAACCTCTATCAATATTTCACATAAAATAGTAACCTTAGTTTATTCATCTAATAGCGATTTATGCTATAGAGTCTAGCCAAGTCATTCCAAAAAAACCTTATGATAGAACACCATTTCTCTTTTTCCCCTTCATACTCAATATGCTAGGTCAATTTATTGCAAGGAGAACATGTAACTCAAAATACACCACACACAAATAGATTACCATTATATTATTAGCAACATATTATATTTGATAACACATAATGAAAGTCATACAGATGTATATCATACCTCACGAGATTCATATATAACATATAACAACACTTATTAGACATTTATATCATTAATTTCATAGTTTATCCACTTAAAGATAATGATCAAAGGACTAATGACATATTATTCCATCAATTCTACACAATATATACATTTAGCTAATACTACCAAATATCACAATTCAATTATTTGAATTCACCAAACTAGTGGTTAAGTAGTAAACCTTAATTACACCATAAAGGGTGTCACTTTAACCCTCTTATACTCCAATTACATTCACATGCCATGCATATTCATACAACATCCTCCAATATTAAGTTTGGATTCATTTATCCTTCCAACCAATCCATTAAACCAAATTAAGCCATAGACATAAATAATCATCAATTCAATAGTATATCACCATATCCACCTTCCATAACTCAATTACCATATCTACCTTCCATAATTCAATACAACCAAACCATGCAAAATAGTCCATAACCCTATTTTCATCACCTTTCAATAACAACCAATACATATAATCCTCTATCACACATATACATATGGAAAAGAACAAAGGCAAACAATATTCATACCTTAGAATTCACCTCTTGATTATGTAATCCTGTTTGCACAAATAATAGGTGCCGTTCGAAGCTCTTGAGATGACAAACGCAGTTATCGGATTACTTTGGAATTTCTACGATTGAATCAAAAGTAATTTATAGGTCAAATTTGGCTAGGGTTTGTTATTTCTTAATAATTGATGATGAAAATGAGTTTTTGAACTAATATACATATATATATACACATATTCCCGTCCATAATATAATAGAAAATGACCAAAATGCCTTTAAAATTTAAATAATGTCAAATCTGTCCTTTGGTGGACTGTTTTGATAAGCTAAAGTAGATCGACCATAACTCTTTGCTCCGATATCGGATTTGGGTGAAATTGGTATCGTTAGAAGGATAATCTATTTTGATAGGCTGAAGTAAAACAAGCATAACTCCTTACTTAGACGTTGTATTTGGATGAAACCAATTGCATTGGAAAGAAGAGTCAAAGATATTTCTTTTCATAGGCTTCAACTCTCCCAGTTCATTATATTAAGGGAGTTATGATCTTTGAATTTGACCCAAAAATTTGGCTGGCCTTGGTAGTTTGTCTGCAGAAAATTTTCCTGCACATTTACTATTCCCAAATATCCCGGCCACCGTTTTATAGTTTCGAACGTGATCGATTATATTCGAAACCTATCCATTTTTGGAAATCTTTATATCGTTGGAAAGCTTATTTAATAACCTTCGCATGGAACCATTGATGGGCAAATTCCGAAATAAAAAAAAATTAATTCCATATAAATAAAACTAATACACGTACTTGAATACGCCAATACACGTACTTGAATATGGGGTGTTACAGTATTAATCCCCATAATTTTTTATATTCTAGGAAAAGTGTTTATTTGAATTTAACCCTGATTTAAACTTAGACCAAAACTCAATCGAAAAAGACACTCCTCACTTAACTTTATTCTAGGGATTTTGTAGGTCCTTATTTCATATGTAATGCACTTTAACATACAAGAATTGATATTAATACTCGTTAACAAATAAATTTCATCAAGGTCAGGTCTATATATAAACATTGGATAGCTTAACCTTTAGCTTGAAAGCTTGAGGTGGTACAATAAACTAAGTAATTGTTATTTTGGACTAAATTCATATTGGATAATGAAAATTAAAAATTTTCACACCTTTACCACAAGAAATTTAGTAATGACGGACTGTCTCTTTATAAGTAGTGGAGATATTTTTTTTGTTGTAGTCCAGTAGGTTCCCCTTCTTTGACTTGGACCTAGTTTTCAAAGATTTTCCTTGAGAGTTATGCATCCTTTAGCTTATGGGATAAGCTAGGTTATGAGTTTGATGACTTAGAGTGGGACTCCATGATTGTTGCTGAGTACGAGATCTATTTCTATATTTTTTTAGACATTCTATGGCTAGTATCCTCGTAGAGGTAAAAGGATCGAAAAGTCCATGAAGGGATTGAATTCTACTCTTTAGTCTACGAGGGCCCAGTTAGTGCTAATAGGTTTCTCCTTTTAAAGTTAGGTGGATCATTCCAATGTAGTTTAGAGTATTTGTTAGGGTGATCAGGGTAGCGTTTGTTAGAGGTTATACCTATAGGGAGATTGGAATGGTCACTCATCCTAAGGTAAGGATTCTTTAGGCAATAGTTTTCATAGTTACCAAAGTTGACCAATTCAAGAAGCATTGTATCATTTCTATAGTGGGTTTGCAGGTTTTATGTCTTTGAGTGGTCAAAGGTTAGGTCATGCAGGCTGATGGTCTTATTTTGGTTCTTTGAATTATGAAGGCTATTCTGGTTCTTTTAGGCACCCACAACATGTTTTATATAGAAAAAAAATTCTATATATGTGATAAGTTTGGACACATAGCTAAAGGTTTCCTCAAGTATATGTCAGGTCCTTCTAGAAATTATAACTTTAACTGTATCTGAATCCAATGCCTTTGATTAAAAGGGTACACATAGTAGTTGAGGTTTATATTAGGTTTCTAGGGGTAGAGATCAGGGAGCTTTTTATTATGGATGAGGACCAGCTCAGTCCGACAGTGAATGAGGATAGTGCTATGTTTTTCCTAAAAGACCTGAGGCAGAGGCCTTCGATATTATGCTTACAAGTATTGTAATAAATTTTCATCATCCAACTTTTGTGTTATTTGACCCTCGGTCTATGTTTTCTTATGTATATTCATACTTAATTATATGTGTGAGTCCCTTGCTGTACCCATTCATAATCCTATCCCCGAAGGTTATTTATTAAAGGTGGATTAGATGTACCAATCATTTGTAGTGATTTTTGGAAGCATAATACTTGGGTAGATATGATCATTCTTGATATGGTTGATTTTGATATTATTTTGGGTATAGACTTATTATCTCCTTATCATGAGTTTTGTATTTTTTTCCGAGACTATTACTTTAGTCATGCAAGATGTGATTATATTAGAGTATGGTTTTGGTTTATTATGACACTTCCATTAATTTAGTTATGCAATATGTGATGAGGTTAGATTTGACGGGTACTCCTAGTTCATGTCCAAGAGGCTACATCTTTTCTTTATTCTCATCGGATGGTTGATAAGGGATATCTAACTTACTTTGCTTATGTATAGGATACTGGTGTTGATTTACCTCCTTCTTTGGATTCTTTGAGAGTTTTTAGAAAGTTCATGGACGTACTACCTATAGTCTTGTCAGGTGTTCTTTCAGATAGGGACACTGATTTTGCTATTGATATAGAGTTAGGCACTAATTCCATTTTTATTTCTTCTTATAGGATGGCTCCAACGTAGTTGAAAAAATTAAAGAAACAATTGCTAGATTTGTTGTGTAAGGGTTTATTTGGTAGAGTATTTTATCTTGGGTGCTTCTATCTTGTTTGTAATAAAGAAAGACTGGACCATGAATATGTGTATTGATCATTAGTAGTTGAACAAAGTGAATATCAAAAATAAATATCCTCTTTTGTACAATGGCAATTTTTTTTTGCCAGCTTTAGGACACTACAATGTTTTCTAAGATCGACTTGCAGTCTGATTACCAAGAGCTGTAAATTATAGATTGAATAATTCAAATATAATTTTTAGGATGTAGTATGACCACTATGAGCTCTTTTTTATGTATTAAGGCTGACCAATGCTTCAATAGAACTTATGGAGTAGGTGAACAAGGAATTTTGGCCTTATCTTAATTACTTTGTGATTGTGTTCATCGATGATATCTTGGTTTATTCAATGAGTGCTTGAGCATTTTAGGAATTTGAGGGCCACAATTAAAAGGTTAAGAGATGATAGGTTGTATGCCAAGTTCTTAAAGTTTGAGTTTTGGTTGGAATCTATTTGTTTCTTGTGTATCATGATTGATTCATCCAAGGTGGTAGTGAAGCGCAATTGGTCTAGGCCTATCCCCGCATCTAGATTTGAATTTTTTGTGTTAATGAGCTACTATCAATAGCTTGTAGAGAGTTTCTCTTCTATTATGGACACTTTTACTAAATTAACTTATAAAAAGTTATTTTTATAGTTTTATGAGTGTGAGAGGAGCTTTGAAAACCTCAAAACCTTGTTGACTTCAACTTTTATCTTGAATTTACTTGAAGAGGTCATGGGTTTCCCAGTATTTTATGATGCTTTTGGTGTTGTATTGGGTGGTGTGTTGATGCAAAAGGGCAAAGTGATAGCCTATGAGAAGAACTACCTTACTCATGATTTGGAGTTAGAGAACTAGCCTATTTGTATAAGGTTTATTATGAGACTTTTATAGATCATCATAGCCTTTAGTACTTCTTTAGTTAGTAGGATTCTAATATGAGGCAATGTAGATGGTTAGATTTGCTTATGGATTATGATATCACTATTCTTTATTATTCGATAAAGGCTAATATGGTACTGGATTCCTTGAGTCAAAAAATGACAAGCATGGGTAGTTTTTCTTATGATTCAATAGAGAAGTGACCTTTGGGCTGTACACATTTAGTATTTGGCCAACTAACTAATTTGAGTTGATATTTTTGTATCAGGGCATGTTTTAGATTATACTTAGGCAAGATCTTCATTGATGAAGCAAATTCAAGCTCGATAGTTTGATGTAAGAAGTTTAAAGTGAGTCACAAATTATGATAAATTCTCAATTGATGAGGTAAAGGTGGTATTTCTTATCCTGAAGGTGTTTTAAGGGTTACTGATTGCGTTTGTATGCCAAAGGTTGATGACTTAATTAGACTGATCTTGGAGGAGGCTCATAGTACAAGGTACTCTATCCATCCAAGAGCAGCTAAGATGTACCATGATTTGAAGTAACACTATTGGTGGTGTGGGATGAAGAAAGACAGTATGGAGTTTGTGGCCTAGTGCCTTAGTTGCCGATAGGTAAATAAAACACCCTGGGTTTTGGCCCTTGAAAATTTCCTGAGCTTTAAGCTTACTGTCCTAGTAACGACTTACCATTTGAGTCATATGGTGTAGGTGTAGGTTAGGTGGCCCAAATCATAAGGTGTCCAGTGAATGGTGGTTGGGTTAATATTGTGGTTAAGTTTGGTAATACAGGTAGTTAGGTATGTTGAAAAGTCATTAGGACGATCCTTCATCAAATCAGAAACTTAGTAACTTGAATTGGATCTTAGTACGAGTGGCTCACTAAGAGCCATTAGGATAGGTTACGAGTCTCTATGACAAGTCATATGTTGTCCAGTGTCAATCTTTTTGGGTTCTATCTTGGGTATGACTAGGACCATACAAGTTGTATGGTCTAGTCAGGCGTGGGGCTCAGGGAGTCGTATGGTAGATAGTGTGTAGATGTACAACTCACTGTCTTAGTGACGACTCAATGGTACAAGTCATATGTTGTGGTCACGGGTCACGAGGTCGGATTGTTACCACTTACAGTAATTTTATAGTTTTAAGTTAGGGGTATTCTGGACAATTTCTTTTTTTTTTAACTCCCTTTGATACCACGACATAAAAGACCTTTGGGCACTTTATTAACCTATTATTCCTAATCAAACACTCTTAGAAATCTCTCTAACTCTTTATTTAAGCAAGAGGCTAGGGTTTCTTCAAGACAATCAATTAGGGGCTTTTAGGAGCAATTCTCTCCATTTTCCTTGATGTCTAAAGCATATTACTCCTCCTTCATTGTTATTTTACAAAGATCACGTGATTTAGTATGTGATTTTCATGATATTGTTTTGGTTTGAAATAATGGTTGGATTTTTGTAGATGTTCATGGTAGAACAATGTTTCTAATGGTTTAATGATGTTTCTTTCATGCTTTTAATATGATTTTGACATTGTGGAATACATGGTAATGGTAAATGGATTTAGGGGTATTATGGATTCCCCAAATTACTTGGTTATGGTTTTTAAATTTATATGCACTCAACCTGTTTGTTAAAATGCCAATTAGTATGATTTTGTCACATAGTTTGATTATTCTTGAAATCTTTGCATTGCATAAAAGGTAATGGAACTTTAATTGGTTTGGTTGGTTTTAAATGGTTTGTAACGGCCTTGGTGTCCATGGTCTTGGTTTAATTGGAAACTTTGTAGTCAACTTGGTTTAATTGTTTTGGTATGGCATAAAAAGATAGACTTGTAAGCTTTAGTTTTGGTATGATGATACCAATGGTTAATGCCTAATAAAAGACTCTTTGTAAGTGGCTAGAATGTGTAAATAGTTTTAATATAGGCTTAAAGTAGTGTGTGTAGTAAAGACATGGAAGGTGGAGGTCCCGGGAGGACCATTACTAGAAACTCATGTTTGTCCGTGTAAGGTTTGTTCGTGGTGATCACGTGTATGATATCACACTTTATATATTGGTAGGTGTACTGGTCATCTCAGGTTTTTTTCTCTGGTCGTATGGGTAACACGCACTGGGGCCATTTCAGTAGGAGGAGATGAACCCATATAGCCTATGGATGGTTTTAGGATGGCAAATCTACACACCCTAGGTAATGGGTTTAAATGCATGCTAAACCTTGTTACCTATCCCGACATGATATGTATGTATATATGTGATTACATGTGGTTATTTACCTTGGATTTTGAATAATGACATTATTTTATCTTTATCCTTGAGTACATGCTAGCATTTACTCCTCTAACTGTCTTTAGGCGCTTTATCGCCACACGATGTAGTAACGAACCATACTACTATTCCTCCTACTTATTAACTTGGATTCGGGGACAAATTTGAGTCATACTGAAGTGGTACGATTCCATACTCCAAAAGGCTACATTTTATGCTATGAACTTCTTTTATTTTTGTTATTTCTTTGGTTTGGTTTTGGCAATGGGCTGGGGCATGTCCTAACCAGATTTTATTGATTCTTGTTAGAGGCTTTGTTGGACTACTATGGGCATGGACGGTGTCGGTATTGGTGTCATCCTTGGTATTGGTATTGGCATTGGGGTTGGCACCGGTTGGATAATTGGTTAAGGTTGTTGGATTATGATTATAGACTTTATTTAATGTTTTTGAATTATTATTGTTTATCTTATTCTATGTTCAGGATTCAGCTGACATAGGGTGCAGGGAGTTTATGGTTGGGTATTGAGGGTGGTCTCTGGTCCTGGTTGGACTTGAGATACTCAACTCGACTAGGCCTTGGTTCAGGTCATGTCAGTAAAGTACAAGTATCAAAGACTAGATAGTATGACGCAGTAAATGCCTATCTAAGAGTAGAAATGGGAGCAGATTAGTATGGACTTTATGGTTGGTCTACCCTGACTTTAGAAAAGTTCAAATCCATTTGGGTAATTATGGATAGGTTGGGTAAATCAATAGGCATTGTAACTATGAAGGTGAATTACAAAATAGAGAAGTTGGCCAAGATCTATATTTGATAGATTATTCGATTACATGGTATGCCTATCTCTTTTATTTCTTATATATAAAATCTGTATACCTCAAATTTTTTGAGTTTTATACAGATTAAGTTAGGGAGCCAACTTGATATGAGCACCTTATTTCACAATCAGATGCTTAGCTAGTTAAAAAGACCATTCAGGTACTAAAAGATATGCTTTGAGTATTGTTTAATGGATTTTGGTGTCATTACAACTAGCTCTTGCCTTTAGTGGAGTTCACCTGCAAAAACCATTACTATTCTAGTATTTAGATAGCACCTTTTGAGGCTTTGAATGGTAGAAGGTGTAGATCTTTCATGGAGTGGTTTGATTTTTTTGAGTTTAGTCCAAGTATTTAGTCCGAGGTTTACCAACCCTTTTGAGATTCTTTAGAGGGTTGGAGATGAGGACTATAGGTTGGCTTTATCTCTGCACATGTAAGTTGTTCATCTAGTTTAATGTTTATATATTGAAGAGATACTATCCAAATGATTCTCATGAGATTTGGTGGGAGTTAGTTGCTTTAGACTGTGATTTGACCTTTGAGGAGAAGCCTAGATCCAATAATATTTACTCTACAAAAGTTTAATGGATACATCGCTCGATTGAGGAGGATATGTGGTACATTGAGTCCGATATGCAGAGTAGATACTCCCAACTTTTTGACATTTGAGTAACTTCCTATGTTTTTTCATTCATAAAAAAATGTGTTTAGTGGTAAAAAATATAACAATCATCATGGTGATTTTTAGCTATTTTTGTGTTTTCACCATTTTCCCTTCTTTATTTATATCATTTATGAGTTGTGGAGATTGTTGGCATGATTCCTTAAGAATTCAAGAGTGATTTATACAATTTTGAGTAGCCTTTGTAGTAATATAGTTAATTTTGGTCAACATTTTATGATCCGAGAGTCACATGGTAGTTTGTTCCATTCCATTAGAGCTGGAATGCCAATTTTAGGTTTCAAGCATGGATTGTTTGGGTTTATACGCTTTATTATGATTTGAGTGTTTGAGCAAGAAATTATTTTATTTAGACAAATGGAGTTCCTAGGGTGAAACATATTCATAACAACCTCTTTTGGTAAATTCAGTGGTTCCATTGAGTTGGAAACGATCAAAATTTGACTACTAGAATTGTGGAATTTGTTTCTATGAGACCCCGAAGAAATTTTGAGGCACCATTTGGAGAGATTCATAATGTTACAATATTGCTGGTGCAAGGCTATTGGTGTAAGCTCCACGCCTTATGTTCGTTCATAGCCCTACTATTGCATTTGCGAAGAAGAAATTGATGTCCTTTGTGAACATAATAGTAGGACTATATTTGTAAAGAGCAACCAAGTTTGGGTTGGGTCTATGCTTTCACAATATATCTATCACATTCATCATTAGTTTGAATCGGTAGCCTTCGTAAAAACAAAGGGATGGATGCATTTATGAAGAAAAAGTTGTTCACCAGAATAGTATTTAAACCTTATTTTTGCAATTTAACTTTATTTTTCACATTTTTCAAGCTTGGGGAATAGTTTTTGGGAGAATCCAAGAGGTTTTTTAACCAAATTTGATCAGGGTAAATTTCTAAACTCATTTTTATCCATACGTGCTGGTTATATTGCAAAAACATCTTCAAATCTTAGATTTTAAACTTGAAATTTTAGATTTTACATGTTAAAGTGAAAAATGAGTATTTCAATAATTTCTAACCCTATTTAAACTAAATTTTCAATAGAATTTGAGATTTAGAAATGTTAAACTATAGGTAAGTGATTCCTTATTAATATTTTACTTTTACCCTTCTATTTATGGGGTTGATTTCAAATTGATTCTCAACCAGAAAACTAAAATATACCAATATGGATATCAATATATTACTCACTACGTGTAGAAACATTTTTTGATAGATTAGGAGTATTTTGAAGTCATACGAAAGGAAAACTCTATGCATTGCGGGGTTTAGGCTTGTATTTCTACTTTTGAGATAGATTGTGACTTAACTTTCTTCAGACTTGGTAGAGTAGATAACTAGTGTAATGAACCATTTTTATGCTTTCTCAATGTTTAGAGATTTTCATAACTTCCCTAAGTCATTTATTACTTACTTGGATTGACAGTTTAGGCACCAGACAGTTTATTCGGATTTTAGAGCTAATTCCCTATTTGGAGCTATGGTTTTTTAGAATTGAGTGTAGAACCTAAAATTTAGTCAAATTGTCTTGGATGAAAATTTTGACAGTTTTGTTAACTTCAGAATTTTGATTTTAGGCTACGGGGACCCTTGGTTTAGGTCCTAAGACTTTTAAACTCATTTTGGGCTATTGGGTGAAATTGGTTAAAATTGTCATTTGGGTGTGAGACCCATATTCGATCAAAATAACCTTTGATGTAAATTTTAATGGTGTCGTTGAGACTGGAATGTAAAATTTAGTAGGGTAGGAGATTTTATTTTCATTCACAGTATTACTTATATGGTGTTTGTTGTGAGATTTTCACTGATCATCATAGTCTTTAATATATCTTGACTATGAGAGAGATTAATTCAAGACAACATAGGTTGAATGAGTTGCAATAAGACAATTACATCTCTATTCTATATCATCTAGGTGAGGCAAATATGGTAGTAGACACCTTGAGCCGAAAGGTGGTGAGTATGGGTAGCTTGGCCTTTATTTTAGTTTTGGAGAGGCCGTTGGTTTGGGACATATAGTCCTTATCTAACTTGATGGTTAGACTTGATATATATTAGAACCAAGGAGGATTATTGCTAGTGTTGAAGCTAGGTCTACCTGGTCAGAGCAAATTTGGAGTCATCAGTTTGAGGTTAGTAGACTTTATGGTATTCATGATTAGGTGTTGATAGGTGAGTCAGGTAGGTCTACCATGGATCTTACAGGCATTTTGATATTTGATGGTCGTGTTTGTGTTTCAAGGGTTGGAGACTTGATTCAAGTGATTCTTTAAGAGGCTCATAGCTTAGAAATTCTATTCACCTTGGGATAACTTAGACATAGAGATATTTGAGGCAACATTAGTGGTGGAGTGGTATGAAGAAGGATGTGGTAGACTTTATGGCTTGTTGTTTGTGTGTTTCAACAAGTTAAAGACGAGTATAAGAGACTCAGTGATTTGCTATAGAGACTACCCACACTTGAGTAGATGTAGGAGTGGATTACTATGGACTTCATGAGTGTGTTTCCTCATATTTCCCGTGGTTCTGAGAACATCTGGGTCATCGTAAATCGATTGACCAAATCAAATTATTTCTTTCCTATTAAAATTTGCTTCAGCCTTGATAGGTTGGCCCATATTTATGTTAGAGACATCATCCGCCTTCATGGAGTACCTGTGTTTAATATTTTAAATTAGGGCTTAACGTTTACTTTTAGGTTCTGGCGGTCATTTTAGGAGGAGTTGGGTACTCAAATTAATTTTATCACCTTAATCCTACCTAAAAATAATTTTTATTTAAAGCAGACTATTTATGTGTTAGAGAATATTCCCCAAGTATGTGTTCTAGACTTTAGAGGTCAATGGGAGAAGTATTTATGCTTAGTAGAGTTGGTTTATAATAATAGCTACCGTTTTAGTGTTGTGATGACTCCATTTGAGGCGTTGTATGGCATGCATTACCTATCTCCAATTGGTTAGTTTGAGACTTCTTAGATTAACTGAGGTATCGACTTGTTTCATGAGTATTTAGACAGAGTTTGAGTGATTCAGGATAGTTTACGGGTAGTTTAGAGTAGACAAAAGAGTTATGCTAACCATAGGCTTTGCATTTTGAAGTTTTGAGTTGGTGATTGAGGTTTTTTTTAGTAACACCCGTGAAGGGCATGATGAGGTTTGAGAAGAGGGTAAAGCTCAGCCTCAAGTGTATTAGGGACTATTGAGAGGTAGCTTATGAGTTATCCTTTCCCTCATACTTTTTACCTGTTTATCAAGTCTTTCATGTATCTATGTTGCGACACTATATTATAGATGAGTCTCATGTGCTTTATTGGGACTCGGTTCAGTTTTACGAGAGCTTGAACTTTGTGGAGGAACTGGTCTATGTTATAGCCAAGAATGCCAGATGGCTATGCTCTAGAGAGATTCTAGTGGTTAAGGTTAAGTCGAAGCACTGTACATTCAAAGAGGCTACTTAGGAGACTGAGAGTGAGATGCAGGCCTAGTATCCCCACCTTTTAATCTTTCAGGTACATCTTGGTCCTTCGCTTTCGTGGACAAAGTCCTTTTACTAGTGGATATTGTAAGTTCATTACCTATATTTTCATGTTTTTTCAATGTTTATAAATTTTCCATAGCCAATTATTCATTTATGACTTGCGAGGACTTATAGTTCGGTCACATGGCAATTTGTTTGGCTTTTAGAGCCAATTCCCTATTTTGGAGCTTTAACTATTGTGAATTGTGTATTGGATATAAACTTCAGTCAAACGGTCTTGAATGCCAATCTTGATAGTTCCTTAGCTTCATAATTCCGATTTTAGGATAGGGTGATCCTTGGTTTGGGTCCTAAGTTTTCTAAACTTGTTGTGGGATATTGGGAGAATTTGGTTAAAATGGCCCTTTGATTATGGGACCCTCATTCAGTCATGAAAACCTTGGATTGAAATTTCAATGGAAATTGAGTCTGGAATATCAAATTTAGTGGGATAGCATAGTTCATTTGAATTCATGGGATTTGAACAAATTTCGAGAGTTCAATCGAAAACTTGGCATATTGCCAAGTTTGCTGGTGCAGCTTCACCTGGTGCAGGCAAAAATGACCTTTACATATACAAAGCCCAAGGTCATTGGTCATTACTTTTGTGAGTCCTTGGGCCACAATTTTGAAGACTAAAGTGTTAACCCCATACTCTTAATATATGTTTAACAAAGACAAACTAATAAACAAATATCTTCCAGGATACACCAATGATGCACAGGATCAAAAGAGATTCTAGAATCTTTGAGGAATCAATTCAAGATATCCAAGAACATCTCGCACAAGGGAAACAATCATCCAACAACGACATAGCTAGCGCTAAACTTGGAACAACATCAATAATGGAACCAATTCAAGTTTTTCAAGAAAATATCACAAAGGAAAACAAGCATTCAACAATGACTTAACTGGAACAAAACTTAGGAAAAGCATAAATCACCACAGGATCAAAAGGAAAGAAGATCACGTACGTATCTGATACGAACGTGAATAAATGCCGTGTATAGAAATATATGATATATACATACTATACAAAAGCAATTCTAAATCAAGGAATCCATTCAAATCCTTGATTGGGATGAAATCTCTTGGGTTTCGTTACAAAAACAAGAAGATGGAGCAGTTGAAGAACATAAAAGAAGAGACTAAAGGTCGAAGAACTTACGCAACTTCAAGAAAGAAACTCAAAAGTGTTTGAATCTTAGTCTCAGAAGGCTTTTTACTTTTTAGTTTACAATTGCCATACAAAGAATCTCGATTTAACTGTGTAACACAAATTATGGCTGTGTCAGAAGATCTGAAGAATAAAATAAGTGTTCGAAACTTATTTATCATGATTCTACTCAAGCTCAACTTTGAAAGATCTATAGAAACTTTGAAACCCAAGGGGACTGGAAGTAGGCACCACATTGGTGTTCCGAACTAGGATAAATATTTGTATTTTTATTTCCATTCATTTATTTACTTATTTGTTTATTTAAATATAATACGGTTTGTAAAGCATATTGATTTGCAAGCAAGTCGACTGAGAAGGTTTAGTAGTCGACTCACAAAGATTTTCAATTCACCCCCTCTTGAATTTCAATTGGTATCAGAGAAGGTCTTACTAATAGTATTGCTTAAACACACCTGAGCAAATATCAAATGGAAAACTACCAGATTCCTAGTGCTCTTCTTCAAGATGACCATTCCTCCATAAGACCACCATACTTCGATGGATAACATTACTCCTACTAGAAGAACAAATTATGAATCTTCGTCTAATCAAACAACTTCCAAGCATAGGTTGTCATCAATAAGGGACCAAAGAAAATCCTAGGACTCAAGGAAAAGCAGAAGGATAAAGAAAAGGACAAAAATAAAGAATCGAGCAGTACTGATATAAAAAACCTCAAAAACTTCAAAGTCACCATAGAGCAACAAGAGGTAATCCAAACTAATGCATGAGCTATAAGTTTACTTCTTTGTGCATTTTGTGGAGAAGAATATGACAAGATCTCAACCTATGAGACCACAAAAGAGATGCGTGATAAATTGGAAGTAACTTATAAAGAAATCGCCAAAGTAAAAAAGTCACAGATTGTTGCCCTAGTCCATGAATATGAGTTGTTCAAAATGGAAGATTATGAGAATATTGAAACAATGTTTGAAAAATTTAGAAAAATTATATATGATCTAAAATCATTGGGGATGATCTATGCGCACAGCCTGCAAGTCCTGAAGCTGGTTAAAAGCCTTCTCAGAGTATGGGAAATAAGGCTGCTATTCATGAAGACGGAGACCTTCACAACATGACATATGATGAGTTATGAGGTAATTTCATTGCATATGAACGAAATTACATCAACAGGTACAATAAGGAAGAAAATAAGAAACCAGTAGCCATTAACACTGTACCAACTGAAAGGAAAGATTTTTTTGGAAGAATCCAGTAGTGAAGAAATGACTCTCATAAATCAAAGAGTAACGAAAATTATGAAGCAGGGATAATAAAGATCCCAAAGAGTCAGAAACAGTGATGCTACTTAAAATTATGATTGCTGCTATCACTATGGAAGGCTGGGCCACTTTAAACAAAACTGTCTAGATTTAAAAAGAAGATCGTCTACAAAGAATAAAAATTTTTGATCTTGGAGTGATGAAGCTGAAATTGAAGAAGAAAAAAAGCAACCAATATGTGTTTCATGGTAAAAGGAGAATCAAGTGAAGTAAGGCCACATGACTATCATAATTATAATATTCTTGAATCTAATTTAGATATGATAATCGACGAGCTTCAAAAATTTATAGATAAATATAATAAACTCGCTCAAGAGGAGAAAAATTGGGAAGGTCGACAAATGAAAACTCAAAGAGGAACGAAGAAACTGTCAAGTTAAAATTGAAGTATGTCAAATTTAAATCGACTTACTTCAAGAAGAGCTTGATAATGCAAAAATGCAATTGAGCAACATTAAGAAATCACCAAGTCACAGTTTTGAGAGATCTAATTCTTTTAAAACTAACTCAAGTTACTCATCAAGATCATTTAAATCAGCCAAGAACTCTTTCTCCTCTTAAGGACTTGTCTACTATACCTGTGGATAGAAAGGTTACAAATTCTACAACGACAGGTAAAATCCTAAAAGTGTTGGTTTGGAAGCCTAAAGGAAGCATATCTAACCCACAAATACCCTAGACCACTTGGGTAACTAAACAAATCTATTTTTTTTATTTTACAGGAACATGTCTGCAAGAGTTATAAAAGGGAATGTGTGTCATTAATAGCCGAAGTTACAAATATATGATTAGAAAGAAAGAAAGTTTTTGTGCTATAAAGAAAATAGAAAGAGGATCAGTCAGATTTGGTGATAATGTTAGGGGCAATGTCATAAAAGCTATCGCAGTACAACTTAAGTCCTCATGTGAACTTATTTAGGTGTATCTCATAGATGGCTTCAATCATAACTTGCTCAGTATCAGCTTGTTGTGTGTGCTGGATTTGGAGTTTCCTTCAAAGCTGAAAGCTGCTCAATCAAACATGATAAAAGAGACATCTCTCTCATTGGTGAATGTGTTGATAATATTTATGTCTTAAATAGTCCTGATTTTTCTACCTTAACATGCCTCACTATGCAAACCCATGACACTTGGTTGTGGCATAGGAAGCTTGGGAATTCTAGTATGCATATCGTTGAGAAACTGTCTAGACTGGAACTAGTGAAAGGTCTACCAAAACTCAAGTTTGAAAAGGATCACATCTATGATGCCTGCCAATTGGGTCAATAGATCTGGGCATCATTCAAAGTCAAATGCATTGTCTCTACTACCAAACTCCTTTAAAAAAATCCACATGGATCTGTTTGGACCCACCAAGATTGAAAGTATTGGTGGAAAAAGATATGTTTTCATTATCGTTGATGATTATTCTTGTTTTACTTGGGTGATGTTTCTAACTCATAAACATGAGGCTTTCAGAAACTTTGAGATCTTTTGTAGAAAAGTATAAAGAGAAGCTGGACACCTTATCATCTATGTTCATATCGACCATGAAAGAGAATTTAAAAATAAGGCTCTTGAAGAATGCTATTCTCAAAATGGACAATCTCAGAATTTCTTATCACCTCGGTCTTCTAAATAAAAGTGTGTGGTGGAATAGAAAAATTGATCCCTACAGGAAATTAATAGGACCATGCCGTTATAACACAATCTCCAAGATCACTCTTGGGTAGAGAAAGTAAGCACAATATGTCACATTATCAATAGATGCCTCATTAGACCTATTCTAGAACCAATGCTAGCAAAAATCCTAAGCCAATACAAGATGAGTTGACTATATCCCCTCCAGAGTCGATTCCCATGGTAGAAATAGTCAAACTTTGTGTTCCAATAGAATGGAAGAACAACGCTAGCTATTCAAATGATTTCATCTTAGGAAATCCAGATGATAGGATACAAACATGAGCCTCATAGAGAAAGCAAGGTTAGTTTCCCTTGTATCTCAAATTGAGCCAAAGAAGACTGATAAGGCCCTTAAATATAAATCTTGAGTCGAGGCCATAAAAGAAGAATTAGACGAATTGAACAAAGTCAAGTGTGAAATCTAGTTGAAAGACCTAAGAACTATTGAGTGATCGGTACTAAATAGGTCTACAAAAACAAATTGAATGAGAAAGGTAAGGTGATAAGAAATAAGGCAAAACTTGTAGCTTAAGGCTACTCTCAATAAAAATTCCTAACATCTCCCTATGCGAGAAATTTTAAATTTGATCAAAGGAGAATTTGAAATGAGCCTCATAGGAGAACTCACGTTTCCCTTGGGATTATAAATCAAGAAAACAACCAAAGGTACTTTCATTAGTCAATCCAAATACACAAAAGAACTCATCAAAAAGTTTGGCTTGAAAAAAAGAAAGGCCTATGGAACTCCAATGAGTCCATCCACAAGTCTTGATTCAAATTCATTTGGAAAAGATATTGATGAGAAGATATCTATGGGAATGAATGGATTATTACTCTATTTGACTGCCAGTCGATCAGACGTTATGTTCAGTGTATGTAAGTACACAAGGTTTCAGTCGGCTCCCAAAGAGTCCCAGCTGAATGTCGTTAAAAATATCATTCGATACCTCAATGGAACATAAGGCATTAGATTATGATACCCTCACTCTTCCCCCTTTGATTTAATTGGATATTCAGATGCTGACTTTGCTGGTGATAAGAATGATAGAAAAAGCACTAGTGGAATATGCCAAATTCTTGGTGACACCTTAATATCATGGCATAGTAAGAAACAAACTTTAGTTGCCTTGTCAATAACGGAAGCCGAATACATATCCTTTGAATCTATTCCTATAATGTGTGACAATACCAAGTCTATTAGTTTGTAAAAATATAATGTGCATCATTCTATGGCTAAACATCTAACTATTAAACTTCATTTTATTTATAGTCATTTAGAAAATGGTGATTTTTCCTTGACTTTTGTTGATTCTGAAAATTAATTGGCAAATATTTTTACTAAGCCACTGCTCGAATAAAGATTTTGTTTCCTTCTAAAAAGGCTTGGTATAATTAACATTAGTGACTTATGAATTGTCTGCCCTTTTTAATTTTTTTTTTAATATTTGAGTTTAAAAAAAAGAAAGGAAAACCATATTTTTGGTAAACCTTTTGGAAAAGGAGTCATCATTACTTTTGCCCCTTTTTATGCCTCATTTACTTCTCCTCTGACTTTTTACCTTCCCTAACACCCCCGTCTACCACCCTTTCACTTTAAAAGTCACCTACCCATCTTCATCTTCCTCACATTCCTTTCCCCTTTCTTTCTTTCCATCTCCTCATCGTTCTCTTCATATCTTTAGAAAAACCATGTCATACTTCTCCTTTACCAAATGACCCAAATTCACTCCATGGCTTATTAATCCAAAACTCTTTTTACTCTCTTCTTCGACAGCCATATCTTCATCTCTGAGTCATCTGAAGAATCCATCTTGGATTCTCAACAGTCTACTATCACTTAAAAAATGCCTTTCTCCAAGCCTTACTTCCTTAGTAAAAAAACCTCACTCACTTCCTTCGGATCCTCTCCGTTCAGAAACATGCATTAGTTTTGGACCGGCATGCAAAAGTAAAAGTTCTCTGCTTTTAAGAATATCTCTGTTGTACCTAGATGTATTGTGAGTCTCTACCAGTTAAAGAAAGCTCACTCCAATGTAAGTTCATTCTTTAAATTTCAAGACTTACCCTTTTTTTCATATTTGTGGATTTCTAGTGTATGAACCCAGTTCACATGTTCTATGTGAATCTTCATATCTCTCCTGATAGTGGTGAGTTAGAGACTCTTGTGCTAGCCGCAAGAATTATTTTAAATAACTTTTTTTGAATAAATGTTTGTACGAAGTTCTCTGGAACATATCTATTTATGAATGGATCTTAGACTGACGAGTTTGAAGTTAGCTTTGAGGAGGACAAACAGGCAATTCTAATCTAGACACTGCATCATCCAGTTTGGGTCCTCTTTCTCTCTATTTTAGGTATCACATTCTGGCTCATATCATCGCCACCACCCTAATCCCTAGAAAAGGATCCCTCAGTAACGTTACTTGTCTGATTTGTTTGTTCTTTTTTGCTTAATGAAAAAATATAAAATTAATTGGTAACTTTGTTTTGTGAATACATGATTGAGCGTGCTGGAGACGCATATGCTTCCACCAGTCTACCTTACGAATTATTGATCACCCAAATTCTCTAATACTATTTCATTGATATGTATGGATACCGAACCATGGAGATCTCTGCTATATATAATTCAAAGACCTTTGCCAGCATGGGATCCACCTTAGTAGACAACGAGAGGTGAGAAAAGGACTCCACCAAAGAAAAATCCAATCTTCTAAGGTAAGCAAACCCATTTCTGACCCTATGCTACCTGTGTTAAAGGAATTGGAGGAACTTAAGGACGAGATAAAGACAATCGAGGAAGGAATGGTGCTACTTCTGGAGTCAACTTCCAAATTACTATAGCTTAGGAAGGATACCAACTCTAACATAAGAAGGGTGAGGTTAAGCATTGACAAATTCAAGCACGAGGGCATCAAATTTTTCTCTAAAGTGTTCTCACGCTTGGAATCTCTCAAAATTAAAGCTAACTCCTCTAACAATGACCTTGCTATATTTTTCCATAACTCCTCTTTCTCATTCTCTAAGAATGTAAAGAAATCCTATGAATGATTCTATAACAACATGCACAATACCCTCACATATTTCCTTGCCAAATGATAACTTTGATGAATTCTATTCAGAAAGGGGTCCTGTCCCTTTTTTTTGTTGGGTTGTAAGATGATATTACATAATGTTTTTGGTTTTAAACAACTTACTACTCTAGCTGTATATTCTATGTGGTTTTAACTGTTTGTTTGCTTTTTCGTATTAATTATGCTAAAAGGTGGAGAAACCATAAACATTAAAGCCGGCCTTCAAGTCAAGAGGATCAAGTCGACTACAAAGATAAAAGTCAACTAATGCTCCAAGTCAAAAGGATCAACTTGACAGGGGGAGCAAGTCAATTGCAAAAATAGGGAAGTCAACTAATGTTTATTATTTTTCATTGTCAAAAAGGGGGAGATTGTTAACCCCACACTCTCAATATATGTTTTAATAAAGACAAACTAATGAACAAATATCTTGCAGGATACACCAAATATGCAGAAGATCAAAAGAGATTCCAGAATATCTAAGAAATCAATTGAAGATATCCAAGAACATCTTGCAAAAGGAAGCAAACATCCAACAGATAGATAGCCGACACTAAACTTGGAATAACATCAATCATGGGAGCAATTCAATATACTTGCAAAGGAAAAACAAGCAACCAATAGTCACTTAACCAAAGTAAAACTTGAAAAGAGCATCAATCACCAAAGGAACAAAAGGAAAGAAGATCATAGACATATCTGATACGGACATGAGTAAATGTCATATATGGATATGTCTTATATGGATATACTATATCGCAATATTCCTCAATCAAGAAATCAATTCAAATCCTTGATTAGGATGAAATCGCTTGGGTTTCCTTACATAGAGAAGAAGCTGGAGAAACTAAAGATTATAAAAGAAGAGACTGAAGGTCGAAGCACTTATGTAACTTCGAGAAAGAAACTAAAAGTGTTTCAATCTTAGTCTCACAAGGCTTTGTACTTCTTAGTTTACAATTTTCGTACAAAGAATAGGATAGATTCAACTTTGTAATACAAACTAAGGCTGTTTCATAAGATCTGAAGAACAAAATAAGTCTTCAAAACTTGTTTATCATCGTTGTAGTCAATTCGACTTTGGAATTTCTTAGAAAACTTTGAAACCCAAGGGTACTGGAAGTAGGCATCACATTGGTGTTTCAAAATAGGATAAATCATTGTGTTTTTTTTTTCATTCATTTATTTACTTATCTATTTATTTAATTCTAATTTGATTTGTGAAGCATATTAATTTGAAGGCAAGTCGACTCATAGAAATTTTCAATTCACCCTTTGAATTTCATAACGTAATTGGTCATCATATTCATGAGCTGACATTCGTGTTAGCATGAGTAATCCAGAGTGAAGTTCGTGTTCATGATGGGGTCCCTCAATCATGATGAAGTGGCCTCTGACAACATTTAAAGTTATGGAACCCAACTCCTTTAAATTTTTATTCACTCACAACTTTTCTAAAAACCCTAGAAATCTTAGAAAATTATGGAGAATGGTCTTAGGTGTCGGGAGTGATTTGGAGATATTATTTGGGTCCTTTTCTCACCATTATTTCCTTATGTTTTTGTTTATTTTCTTGATTAATTTTCCAATTCGCTTTAAAGCCCTAGTTTATGTTGGTGCTCATTTTAGGGTCCATTTATGCTCAGGTTCCATCCATTTTGAGGGTAAATAATTCTTGAGATTAGAAAGATGCATTGACGATTATCAAAATGTGATTTGCAACCGGGGTTTACGTTGGTTTTTTTACTTAACTTTTAACTCAGAGTATTTATATGCAATATGAGTATCATTATTCCCATATAAAACATATATTATTATTTTTATAGCATCATAATATTTGGAGGCATCTCGGAAAGGAAAGCCCCAATGTACTGAATTTTTTCAAGCTTCCGATAGTATCCAAATAGGCTAGGATTATATTTTTCTAGATTGATCTTAATTGTAATATATATTATGCTAGATTTGGGTAGGTATTTATAATTTTGTTGATAATTTAACAAATTATAGGATTAACTGGACACTTAGAAAACTTTTTGGTAGAATTTGGCCCGTCCTTCCCCATATTAGATTAGAATAATATATTATGGCTAGTTTAGAATTACCTAGCACCTTGGTATGGAATTTTAACCTCTTAGTCTAGGTTTTGATAGGTGTTTTCCTTAACATGGATTTTTGGAACTAATAGCGGGCCCCATTGGTCTCTCTTTATGCAGTATGCTTAATTTAGCTCCTTATAAACTTAAGAAGCCTTTTAGTCATGAACATAGAGTAAATATTGGGCCTTGGGATGACTTAAACAATTTAGTGTAGTTTTTTTAGTTTTACTAACTTGAATAAAGTAAACTTTTGGCCTTTCGAACCACACACCAAGACTTGGTAGTTAATGTCACTTATCTTATTAATTTGACCGTATTACCTAGTAGTCATATTAAATGGGGTAGAAGGAAAGTCATGATCTTTTAATCTTATGACACTGGGCATAAATATTTAGTTCCAATTCATGTCTACTAGCTCATTTGATATTCATTGTATTTTGCTCATTTATGGGATATTTACTTCATGGCACTTGGTAATCATTTCTATTGCAGTTCGACGTTCAGGATCTATATGTGGCACTTTATTATGATGATCCTATTCTTAGTTATAGTATAATCCTGACAACTATGATTCAAAGAGTGTTTCAGTTATATTATCACATTGGACACACTTTAAGATTTACATATCAACATTTTCACCTTGCTTGTATCTACTGGGCTTGTGGAGGCTTGATCAGGTTATTTCTCTCTTGTCCGTACCTCTAGGTCTTATAGGGCCCCAATTAGATGATAGTTAATCGATATTTACTTCAAGTTACTTATTCTATCTATTTATCTCTTTATGTTGACTTAGAACATTATTTCGGATTTAGCCTTATCCTAGACTTGAAGTTACATTTTCTCATTTTATTATACTTTTAATTATGATTTTGCTCAGTCGACTGATGATTTCTATAGAATACCCATTATTTTGGTATTCATGCTATAGTTCTGTGTCTTTTTATGTAGATTTGATTATTAGTTGTCATTGCTAACATTTCATTCAAGCTTTCTTTTAGGGATTCTGAGATAGGATAAGCTTTTAGAGCCAAAGCTAATCTTCTCTCCTTCTGCTATCTTTGGACTTTTTCTTATTTTTTCAAAGCTACCTGTATATTAGATACTATTTAGTTCTATATTATTTTTGGATTTACAGGTTCTTGTACTGACCATACAAGGTCCTGCGATAATCTTCTTGCATATTTTCTTCTTTTACCTTTATTCTCATACTTTTATAGTTATTTGATGCTCTTTAGTTGCCCACTTTCATGCTAAATTCTGTATTCTTAAAATTTCTGTCATTCAGCTCGTTACTTGCTATTCTGGGCTAAGGTTTGCATACCTACTGGTGGGTTAAAGTAGGTGCTATCATGACTTGAAAAATTGAATCGTGACAACTAGTCATGTAAATATGCTATAGTAGGGTTTAATGTTGATGCTTACGTTATTAGAGGTTGATTTTTATTATTGTGATGCCTGTATAGGGGTGTTTGTGTGGACTTTATTATTAATTTGAGATCTTATTATTATCGTGATGCTCGAGCGGGGGCTTGTGTTGACTAGATTATTGATTTTTAAAGCTTATTATCATTGTGATATCGTAGTACAAACTTACACTAACTTCTTTTGGTATCTTATATGCTCTTTACTATTGTGTTTCCATGAGGGTCTTATATCATGATTTATTGATATTTGGGTGGTTTGAGTTCATTCATACCATTTTATAAAGTTGATTATTGTATGTTGTTGATATTACTATGATCATGCATACTCGTTCATCACTTATTTTTATGGAACTAATACTACTATGAAACTTAATATTTTTTGCAAAAGTAAATCAATTATTTTATAAAATGTCCATTTGAGCATTATATACATATCATATTATTGTGTTGCACCACTTTTCATTTTCTTTATGTGAATGCTACTGCTAATTATACTTCATTATATATGGTGTATACATCCTTATACTTTCGTTAAGATTGAAAATTATACTGTCAGGAGCTGTACAACTTGAGTCATGGGGACTTTTCTATTTACATGGCATATACATACTTTTCTATACCCATTTGGTGTAGATCCTATTTGAGTGCTATCCATGGATTATGATTTCATGAAGCTTTGGGATTTTAAAGTCCAGGTGAGCTCCCCATCTGGAGCTTGTTCTCGACTTCATCTAATTTTCTTATGTCCTTAATTTATTACAGAGAAAGATATTATGTACACATACTTTATGTCATTTTTAATATTTCTAGTACTTATGACACTAAATCATTGGGGAATTGAGTTGTATTATTCAGATATTTGTGTTGTTACTGTATTTGTTTGACTTATCCTAACGTCTCACGTTTTGGTTTATTATTTATCTTCTTTACAATACTTATCCTCTTTTGGGATTGGGCTTACCTACCAAGGTTGGGTCTGGGTACATGCCATTATGACCTTGAATTTTAGATCATGACAATTTGATATCCCGTGATTTAATGTGAAATGAAGTTTATATTGTGCTTCATTAATATTATAAATTTACCTTGAAATTATTCGTTTTGCATATTCAAAAATAAAATATGGTAAAAGTTTTAAATAAATCAAAACCAAACTAGAAATAAGACAATTTTATTTAAGTTCACTAATTCATAGTGAATTCTTACGAATTTTCATCTCCTCCTAGTACATGAGGTGCACGATCATCTTATCCTAAAATAAAACAAATGAACCATACTGGTGTAGTTGTAACAACCTATATAGCAATTTTTGAAATTCTATGTGTTTTGACTATTTTACCCTTTCTCGTAGTTGTTTCATGTTATTTAAGAGTTTTGAAGTGGTAGACACAGTTTTTGAGGTGATCGATTGAGTTTTATGTAAGTTCTTTTTATTTTGGAAATTTGTAGGATAAACTTTGGTCAATATTTTATACTTTAGGTGTTGTATGAAAATTTGTCAGTTTCATTAACTTCAGATTATCACTTTTTGGGTTAGCAATATTGTTGATTTGGGTTCTAAAGCTATTTGGTATGTTTTGACCATTTATTGAAAAATTGGTAAAGTGTGTCCTAGAGTTGACTATGGTCAAAACTTGATGATAACGACCTCTGTTAGTGGTTTTGACGATTCTATTAAGCCCCAAATGTCGAATTTAATCTGGGCATATTTGGTTTATTTTAGAAGGGTCTTGAATGATATGAGGGTCTATTTGGGACATTTTGACCTACCTTTTGTTGGTATAATAGCTGATTTAGTCATGGTTTAAGTTCAAATATATGTATATTTGGACTCAAACCATGACTAAATCATTCATTTCTTTCAAATAACTCTACCTTTATATTTTTCACAATCAAATCATTCAAATTCTTTTTTTAAATACATAATTTCCATGATCATTGAGATGCATGAATATGCATGAACATGAAAGTAAAGATGAAATCTAGAACAACAATATACCTACAAATCTCATAATCAATGTCAATCCAAATACATAGGCCACAAACTTCACTATCAAACTATGGATATATAAGAAATACAAATCAAATCTCAAAAATCTAGTATCATGAGTAGAGAGCATTCTAATATAGTCATAAAATATAAGAAATACACAAACTCTGTCTCTAAAATGTAAACAAAGACAAGATAATGGTAGGATACAGTGTGGAACAATTCTCTGGATGAGGAACACACTAGTACTTTAAATAGTCTCCAATCTGCACGATCTCAGGCTTCATGGGTTGCACTCAAACTAAAATCTGCACCAAAAGGGTACATAAAGTAAGAGAGAGTATGTCCACTTGTAATTATTAGGCATCATAGACCAACTGAGCTAAACATAAAACTAATCATATAAATGATATTATGAGCACACTTCCACCCGTATACATAAAAGTTCCCAACAGTGACTTAAGACGTATCTCCTAATAGTGTAAATACTACATGTATAATAATAGTATAAGAATGACTACACATGAATAAATAAAAATTTTAAATTACACAAGTAGCAAACAACATGAGAGAAATGCAAATGATGTAATGCATGATATAATAAGGATGCAATTTCTCAATATCACCTCATATACACCTTCCGAGCATAGGCTTCCACGTGAGGACCCATGAGGGATCCCAACCCTATACTATCACAATCTCATCAAGAATTATTGGCATTACATTACATGGTTAAGACATTTTAGAAAATATCTCCAGTTTCATAATATGGTTGAATGAAATGAAGATGCATGATCAAAACCAAAAAAATATCATCTAATTAATAAACTCAATTATGGTATAAGTGAGCTCAAACTTTCTCAAATCTTGATAGATCATGATATAGGCCATTGTAAGACAACACAATAGTAACAAGTCATTAAGCCATTAAGAACATCAATTCAAGCCCCCACTTAGGCATCACAATAATTATAATAAGGAAAATAATGCTCAAGCAAGACCAATAATAGCCCCCACATGGGTATCCTAGTAGTATATAATAATATCTCAATTTTATAATAAGGTTCACATAAGCCTCCACATGTCAACACAATAAAATAATGATCATAATATATAAATATCACAATAAAATCCCAACCTATAGTATGGTTTACATGAATGGTTAACAACTCAACCAAGTTTGAATAAAGTTGAGCCATAACCTACCTTAAAAGCCAAAACTCAAGTCTGGACCCCTCAACATGATGCCTTTCCTTTTATTGATGCCTATGAATAAACCAAATCAAAGACATAATCTATATGTTAATAGGAGTCTAACGATACCACTATTAGTCACTTACATTTTGGATCCAAAAATACTTTGAAAATTAACCGTAAAATAAAAAGGTAAAACTTCAAATTACTATATGTAAGTTTTGATGATGAGTGTCTAACTTTAAGGGACCTGGTCTGTGGATGTGCATGGTACTGTACAACTGGAACACATGTCTGAACTAAATCATCACCTAGGTATAAAATAAAAAAGAGGCTTCTTCATCAAATAGTTTTTGCATAAATCTAAAGTGTGAAGAGAGGAAGCAAAAACTCTATTTCAAGATTGCCAAGCATTGCTCACGTTCTTATCTTTGTAGTATGCTTAAAGAGTGAGTGAGTGTTCTTGAGTGTTGATTTGTAAAAGAATTACTCATGCTATAAGAGTAATGTCTTGCATTGTAGTTGCTCGGGAGTGCTTAGGTAGAGTTGCCTAAGTTTGATACTAATTAGAGTTAATTAGTGTAGAGGGTCCTTGGTAAAGTTTCCAAGACAAGCTTGTAGTAGCATTATTATAAGAGAAAGGAGCCTAGAGTTAGGCTGAAATTGAGTCTCAAATCAAAAGGTTAATTATAGTGGATTTTGCTGGTGATTTTGAGGAAAAGTTGTGGTTTTTCATCCCTTGAGCAAGGAGGTTTCCACGTTAAATCTTATATGTTGTTTCTTTCTTGCACTGCCTTTAATTTTCCTAAACTCTATAGTTTGATTTCCTGTGATTAACTTTGAGGGACCTGGTCCCTCACTGTGTGGTGCAAACCCCAACTATTCCAAAAATTTGAATCTAAGCAAGGTCACTCTAAAAGGATCACTCCAAGAGTGTATTGGGTGTCATGGATACTCCACCTAACCTGGAAGAAGGGTAATCTACCATTAGACCACCTAGATTTAATGGACAGTACTATCGATGGTGGAAAATAAAAAATGTTTGACTTCTATATGGCTGAGGATAATGAGCCGATGAATATAATTTTTCTTGGTCTTTATGTATCTGTAAAAAAAGTTAAAAAACAAGATTTTACAAGAATGGTTATCACAAATATGAGGGAATTCAATAATGAAGAGAGGAAAAGAATTGAGACAACTACAAGGAAAATGTAATACCCCGGGAAATTTTTTGTAGAAATTTTGTGCGTAAAAGTGTTGGGTTCTATCATCTAGAATGAATTATAAATTTTTCGTGCAAAATGCCTTAGATTATGACCCACTATTGCGTAGAGTATCGAATAATCTTTCAAACGATATGTGGATCATCCAAAACGGACACCCGATCTATGAGTTATGAACATTCCGATCGAACCGTGAATAGTAAAACGTGCAGGAAAAAGTACTGAGGCCTGCCGTATTTTTTCTCTAACTTCAAATGATCATAACTCCTTGTACATAATGATATGGGTGATCTACTATATATCAACGGAAAGCTCTGCGAGTCCTCTTTCCAATGAAATTGGTTTCATCCAATTTGTCTAACGAAGTAAAAAGTTATGGTCGATCTACTTCAGCCTATCAAAAGTGAATTTTTGGGTTTACTTCAAATGATCATAACTCCTCGTACACAATGATCTGGGTGAGATACTATATATCAACGGAAAGATATGAGAGTCCTCTTTCTAATGAAATTAGTTTCATCCAATTTTAATTTTGGAGTAAAACGTTATGGTTGATCTACTTCAGACTATCAAAACAGTCTACCAAAGGACAGATTCGAGAATTTTTTAAATTTTTAGGGGCGTTTTGGTAATCCCTCCTCACCCAAAATCAATCTAAACCCTATATTAAAGCCTATTAGAAGTATTATATGTTATATTGCATCAAACTCCCTCAAAAAGAAAACCCTAAGCTCCTACATCCAACTTTAAGAACCTCCAAAGTTCACCATTAATTCTGCAAATTTATTCAAGATTCCAAGTTCCTAGTTCAAGAACTCCAAGAACCATCATTCAAAGGCACAATTAACATCTCAAAATAGAGTATCGATCTAAAGTTCATCATTCAAGGTATGTGAGGTTTTTCAACAAGAACTCTCTTTGTTCTTGTGCCCAAAAGTAATTTTCTTTATAAAGGCATGATTTTTATTCGATTTTTATGAATTTGAAACATGAACCCATAGCTTATGATGATTATTATGAAATCTTGATGTTTATGATTTTGAAAGATGAATTTAAATGTGTGGAGATATAAAGCATGAATCTTGAATGATATTTATCATGATTTTGATATTTGGATCGTGAATCCCCATTGAAATTTGTGTTTTTTTGAAAAAGTTTGAGTTATAAGCACGTTGATGTTGAATATTTGAGATATTTTAAATGATTTGACCTTTTGGTCTTAATGGAGTTGTTTTGAATTCGAGTGTGAAAGAAATCCACAATATGGTTGATTTTGATAGATGGGAAGCATGATGGCTCCTGATGTATATTTATATATTACTGAAATTGTTTTGTTGTGGATTGTATTTGAAATGATTTGAGCTAAGTCTGGGAGAAATCTTTAGCACCGAGTGGGAGGTATAAAATAACCTTACTTTCCTAGAACTACGTGTCCCCATAGGAGTGAGCTTGAGGCTGATTTATATAGTGATCACTAGTTTGTGTGGATTTGATATCGATAGTCCTACTCTGATGGCAAGGATAGGATGGCTCTCCCCAACATGGGTTGTACTTTGGACTCCATGTAGCTCACATGGTTTATGTCGGTTATAGGATCTCCCAGTGTGTGTATGTTTCTTTGTGTCTATGGTGAATGGTGAAGTGGTTTGAAAGTGGAATTGTGAAAGTTATTCTTTCGAAAGATTTAAATGATATTTACATTATGAGAATTGATATTCTTGATGAACTGAATGTGATTGACAAATTATATGATGACTCACATGTGTTATTGTACTTATTTCATCCTCTCATGATTATGATGATTTTCTTTGGGCTATGTGAGTCTTTCATACATCCTGTATATTTCTTATAAATATTTATAATGATGGTGTTTATACAACTGCATACACCCCCATATACTCGGTTTTTTTCCATGGTACTGACCCACATCTTTGGATGTGGGCTGCATTTTCTCAGAATATAGGTTTAGGTGCTCAGTTCCAAGTTCGACAATGATTCTTCGAGTACACCGTTCTACATCCTCTGTTGTGGTGAGTTCTTATGTTTTGAGGATGTGATGTATGATGTTAGTTTCATGAAATTGTTTACATTTGATAATTGAGTATGAGTCAGTTGGGGCATATCTCAATGGCTCACTGGTTTTATTGATTTTCTTAGAGGCTTGTCAGACTAGTATAGATGTTGGGAATTGACTAATAAGTCATATTTTCTTATCTTTTTAAAAGTCTTTTATTCTTGGATGATGATTACTCTATTGATATTTGAGGGTAATTTATGAAAACCCCATTGATTTGTGTTGAAATGAATGAAAATGGCTCAAAGGGTTAGGTTGGGGCTACTCATAGCCTCAAGCACCGTGTGACACTTTTGGACCCATTTTTCAGGGCATTACAAAGTTGGTATCAGAGTCTAAGGTTTTAAGGTGTCCTAGAGAGTCTGACAAGCCGCGTTAAGTAGAGTCTTGATCATAGGTGTGTAGCGCACCACATCTATAAGCAAGAGGCTACAAGATGTTTTACGAAAAAGTGTGATTCTTTCTTTTAGAAGTCTATCGTGCTTAAAGTGTCTCTCTCTGCTATTGATTCGTGCTCTTCTCTTTCAGAAATATGCCTCCATGTCGAGCGAAAAGAAGTAATAATGGTCAGCAACTTCAACCCGCTGACCCATTGATCTTCATAGAGTCTTGTTGGCTGATCTGATTGAGTTAGACATGGTAGATTTTGATGTGATTCTGGGTATGGACTGACTGTATTCTTTTTATTCCTCTATTGATTGTCGGACCCAAGTGGTCAAGTTTCAGTTTTCGAGTGCATCCGTGTTTGAGTGGTCTGGGAATTCTGTGTCACCCAAAAGCCATTTTTATCTCTGACCTCAAATCTAGAAAGCTTATTTCCAAGGGGTGTATTTACCATTTGGTTAGAGTCAAAGACACTAAGTCTGAGACTCCAACTCTCCAGTCTGTTAACGTCGTCAATGAGTTTTTTGATGTCTTTCCAGATGATCTCCCAGGGATATCCTCCTGATAGAGAGATAGAGTTTGGGATTGATCTTCTTCCCGATACTTAGCCCATTTTTATTCCTCCTTACCGTATGGCCCCTGTAGAACTTAAGGAGTTGAATGAGCAAATCAAAGATCTACTAGATAAGGGTTTCATAAGGCGCAGTGTTTCTCTTTGGGGTGCTCCTGTGTTGTTTGTGAGAAAGAAAGATGGCTCTTTGCGTATGTGCATTGATTACCGCCAACTGAATAAATTCACCGTAAAAAATAAATACTCCCTTCCGAGAATAGATGATTTCTTTGACCAATTACAAGGTGTAAGTTATTTCTTAAAGATAGACCTTCGTTTCGGCTATCATTAACTCAAAGTTAGGGAGTGTGACATCCCGAAAACCGCTTTTCAAACTCGTTATGGCCATTTTGAGTTTCTTGTTATGTCATTCAGGTTAACTAATGCCCCAGCAGCTTTCATGCACCTCAAGAATCAAGTGTTCAAATCATATCTGGATATGTTTGTCATAGTGTTCATCAATGATATACTGGTGTACTCCCGTAGTGAGGATGAACATTCTGATCATCTCCGAACTATCTTTCAAACCCTTAGAGATCACAAGTTGTTTGACAAGTTCAGTAAGTATGAGTTTTGGCTAAGGTCAGTTGCTTTTCTGGGTCATGTCATTTCTTTCGAGGGTATTAGAGTTGATCCCCAAAAGACCAAAGCTGTTAGAAATTGGCCTAGACCTATTTCTCCGACCGATATCCAAAGTTTCTTAGGTTTAGCTGGCTATTACCGCTGTTTTGTTAAGGGTTTCTCCTCTATAGCGTTTCCTATGACTCGGTTGACCCAAAGGAAAGTGAAGTTCTTGTGGTCTGAATCTTATGAGAAGAGTTTTTAGGAGTTGAAAACTCGACTCACTTTAGCCCCTGTTTTGACTTTGCCTGATGGTGTTGATGGTTTTGTAGTGTACTGTGATGCTTCGAGAGTCGGGTTGGGTTGCATATGGATGCAGAAAGGGTAAGGTGATAGCTTATGCTTCTAGACAGTTGAAACCCCATGAGAAAAATTACCCCACCCATGACTTTGAGTTGGCTGCTGTTGTGTTTGCTTTGAAAATCTGGAGACACTATTTGTATGGTGTCCATGTTGATGTTTTCATTGATCATAAGAGTCTGCAGTATGTGTTTACCCAGAGAGAATTGAATCTTAGGCAGAGACGATGGTTAGAATTGTTAAAGGACTATGATATGAGTGTGCTGTACCATTCGGGCAAGGCCAATGTTATGGCGGATGCCCTAAGTAGAGTGTCTATGGGTAGTGTTTACTATATGGTAGAAGGTAAAAAAGAGTTGGCTCGTGATGTACATCATTAGGCTAGATTGAGGGTTAGGTTATTTAACTCTGCTGAAGGTAGTATAGGGGTTCAGAGTAGTTTCGAATCCTCCTTGGTTTTAGAAGTGAAGGAAAAGCAATACTTAGATTCTGGGTTGGTCAGACTGAAGGAGTCAGTCAAGGACCAAAAAGTAGAGGTTTTATCCCAAGGAGGAAATGGTGTGTTGAGATTGCAGGGTAGATTGTGTATCCCAAATATTGATGATCTGAGATAGAGGATTATGGCTGAAGCACACGGGGCGCGATATTTTATTCATCTTGGAGCCACCAAGATGTACCGAGACTTACAGGAAATCTATTGGTGAAGTGGAATGAAGAATGATATAGCAACGTTTGTAGCTAAGTGTGCAACATGCCAATAGGTTAAGGAACACCAAAGACCTGGTGGTATGATACAAGAGTTTAGTATTCCCACCTGGAAGTGAGAATAGATAAATATGGACTTCGTGATTGGTTTACCTCCTTCCCGACACCATCATGATTCTATTTGGGTTATGGTTGATAGGTTGACTAAGTCTGCTCATTTCTTACCTGTTCATACTTCATATACTGCTGAGGATTATGCTAGATTGTATATCCGAGAGCTAGCCAGACTATATGGAGTTCCCTTGTCTATCATTTCGTATAGGGGTACTCAGTTCACTTTACAATTTTGGAAAGCTTTTCAGAAGGGTTATGGTACCCAAGTTCTTTTGAGTTCTGCTTTTCATCCATAGACCGATGGTCAGGATGAACGGACCGTCCAAACCTTAGAGGATATATTGAGAGCTTGTGCACTTGACTTTAAGGGAAGTTCGGATGATCACTTACCGTTGATAGAGTTTGCTTACAATAACAGTTTCCACTCTAGTATTAGAATGGCTCCGTTTCAATCCTTATATGGGAGAAAGTTTAGATCACCCATAGGTTGGTTCGAGGTGGGTGAAGTAGCTGTGAGTGGTCCTGATTTGGTATTTGAGGCTATGGAAAAAGTTAAGTTAATTAGGGAAAGGTTGAAAACTGTGCAGAGTCGTCAGAAGTCATATGCGGATGTTATAAGGAGAGACCTTGAGTTTGAAGTTGGTGACCTAGTGTATCTAAAAATTTCACCTATAAGGGGGGTGAAGAGATTCGGAAAGAAGGGGAAGCTTAGTCCCCGTTATGTTGGTCCTTACAAAATTCTTAGCCGTGTTGGTAAGGTAGCTTATGAAGTTGAGTTGCCTTCCGAGTTGTCCTCTGTTCATCCAATATTCCATGTCTCCATGCTTAGAAAGCATATTAGCGATGCTGTGGTAGTGGATTCCTCTGTGAGTGCTGACATTCAAGAAAATCTTTCTTTTGATGAGATTCCTGTTGAGATTCTTGATTTCAGTGTCCGAAGACTAAGGAACAAAGAAGTTCCCTTGGTCAAGGTGTTGTGGCGAAACCAATATGTTGAGGGTGCAACTTGGGAAGCTGAGGCGGATATGCGATCCAAGTACCCACACCTATTTTCTGCGAACTCTGATCAAGCCGAAGGTACCGTTCTTTCCTAAATCATGCACTTTTGATAAAAGTTGAAGCATTTCAGCTGTCATTTATTATGTGTTCAGCTGTAGTTTCTTGAATTTATGCATTCTATGTTGCATTCGGAGTGAGAAATGATGTGGTGATGAGTCTAACGAATGGTTTCAGCTGTATCCTCTATTCTCTATCTAATATTGGCATGTCTAGCGTCATTCGAGGATGAATGTTTCCAAGGGGGAATGATGTAATACCCCGAGAAATTTTTTGTTGAAATTTTGTGTGTAAACGTGTTGGGTTCTATCTTCTAGAATAAATTATAAATTTTCCATGCGAAATGTCTTACATTATGACCCACCATTGCGTAGAGTATCGAATAACCTTTCCAACGATATGTGGATCATCCAAAACAGACACTGAGCGACGAGTTATGAACATTCCGATCGAACCATCAATAGTAGTGAACAGTAAAACGTGCAGGAAAAAGTACTAAGGCCTGGCTATTTTTTCTCCAACTTTAAACAATCATAACTCCTTGTACATAAGATCTGGGTGATCTACTATAAATCAATGGAAAGCTCTACGAGTCCTCGTTTCAATGAAATTGGTTTTATCCAATTTGTCTATCAGAGCAAAAAGTTATGGTCGATCTACTTCAGCCTATCAAAAGTGAATTTTTGGGTCAACTTCAAATGATCATAACTCTTCGTACACAATGATCTGAGTAAGATACTATATACCAACGGAAAAGATATGACAGTCATCTTTCTAATGAAATTGGTTTCATCCAATTTGAATATCGGTGTAAAACATTATGGTTGATCTACTTCAGATTATCAAAACAGTCCACCAAAGGACAGATTCGAGAATTTTTTTTAATTTTTAGGGAAGTTTTGGTCATTCCCCCTCACCCAAAAAGAAAACCCTAAGCTCCTACATCCAACTTCAAGAACCTCCAAAGTTCACCATTAATTCTGCAAATTTATTCAAGATTCCAAGTTCCTAGTTCAAGAACTCCAAGAACCATCATTCAAAGGCACGATTGACATCTCAAAAATAAGTATCGATCTAAAGTTCATCATTCAAGGTATGTGGGGTTTTTCAACAAGAACTCTCTTTTGTTCTTGTGCCCAAATGTAATTTTCTTTACAAAGGCATGATTTTTATTTGATTTTTACGAATTTGAGGCATGAACCCATATGTTATGATGATTATTATGAAATATTGATGTTTATGATTTTGAAATATGAATTTACATGTGTGGAGATATAAAACATAAATCTTGAATGATATTTATCATGATTTTGATATTTAGGTCGTGAATCCCCATTGGAAATTGTGTTTTTTTGAGAAAGTGTGTGTTATAAGCACGTTGATGTTGAATATTTGACATATTTTGAATGATTTGAACTTTTGGTCTTAATGAAGTTGTTTTGAACTCGAGTGTGAAAGAAATTCACAACGTGGTTGATTTTGATAGATGGGAAGCATGATGGCTCCCGATGTATATTTATATATTACTGAAATTATTTTGTTATGAATTGTCTTTGAAATGATTTGAGCTATGTCCAGGAGAAATCTTTAGCACCGAGTGGGAGGTATAAAGCGACCTTACTTCCCTAGAACTACGTGCCCCCATAGGAGTAAGCCTGAGTCTGATTTATATAGTGATCACTAGTTTGTGTGGATTTGATATCGATAGTCCTACTCCGATGACAAGAATAGGACGGATCTCCCCAGCGTGGGTTATACGTTGGACTCAATATAGCTCACATGGTTTATGTCGGTTATAGGATCTCCCAATGTGTGAGTGTTTCCTTGTGTCTATGGTGAATGGTGTAGTGATTTGAAAGTGAAATTGTGAAAGTTATTCTTTCGAAAGATTTAAATGATATTTACATTATGAGAATTGATATTCTTGATGAACTGAAAATGATTGACAAATTATATGATGACTCACATGTGTTATTGTACTTATTTCATCCTCTCATGATTATGATGATTTTCTTCGGGCTATGTGAGTCTTTCTTACATCCTGCATAATTCTTATAAATATTTATGATGATGATGTTTATACAACTGCATACACCCCCATATACTCGGTTCCTTTCCATGGTACTAACCCACATCTTCGGATGTGGGCTGCATTTTCTTGGAATGTAGGTTCAGGTGCTCAGTTCCAGGTTTGACAGTGATTCTTTGGGCACGTTGTTCTACATTTTCTATTGTGGTGAGTTCTCATGTTCCGAGGACGTGATGTCTGATGTTGTTTCACGGAATTATTTACATTTGATACTGAGTATGCGTCAGTTGGCGTATGTCTCAATGGCTCACTGGTTTTATTGATTTTCTTAGAGGCTTGTCAGACTAGTATAGATGTTGGGAGTTGACTAATAAGTTGTATTTTGGTATCTTTCTGAAATTCTTTTATTCTTGGATAATGATTACTTTGTTGATATTTGAGGATTATTTGTGGAAACCCCGTTGATTTGTGTTGAACTGAATGAAAATGGCTCAAAGGGTTAGCTTGGGGATACTCGTAGCCTCAAGCACTGTGTGACACTCCGGGACCCATTTTTCGGGGCGCTACAGAAAAGAAACTCCTTGTCTGTGGCATAGGACCAGATAAATAAAATAGGATTTATGCTTGTGAAACAACTAAGGAAATCTGGGACTGCATGAAGATAACTCATGAAGGAACCACTGATGTGAAGGGTTCAAAAGTTCATATGTTGACCACTCAGTATAAAACCTTTTCAATGAAATTAGGAGAAACTATTTAAGAGATGCATATCAGGTTTACTTCTTTCACTAATGAGTTTAACTTCTTAGGAGAAGTAATTCCCTTATACAAACAGATGAGAAAATTCTTGGGGTTCTTCCTAAATCCTAGGAAAGCAAAGTGGACGCTATCATGAGGCTAGGAACTTGAAAAATCTTACCATAGATGTACTCATTGGGAATCTGAAAACTCACAAACTTAAAATGTAGCAAGGGTATGAGAAGATGGAGGTAAAAAGGGAAAAATCTCTGGCACTAAAGGCATTTAAATCAAACTTTAATTAAGAAGACACTAATGTTGCCTATTTGGAACAAAGAATTGCTAGAGCTATGAGACAAAGTGTCCAGTTTTAAAGAAGTGGGAGTAGTAGCAAAAAAGGAGGCACAAGTTTGTCACAGACGTGGAAGTCTTGAACATTTTATAAAAAATTTCCCAATACACAAAATGGACTATCAGGATCATCATAGCACTAGAGGTGACAAAGGAAGAAATACAGACCAGGTCCCTATAAAATCAAGAAGATAGTCTACATCTGATATTGCAGTTAAACAAGCCTTAGCTGGTTAGGGTGACTCCTCTAGTGAATCTGATAAAGATGAGAAGTCTACAACTATTTCCATTCTTGCAGTGGAAGATGAGAAAGCAAAATTTGATTCCTTGTTTACCTTCATAGCAGACATTGAAAATGAAGAACAAAATAAGGTAACTATCTCTGACATTAAGGAGAATCTAAAAAATTATACTAATAAGAAGATAAAGAAGCTAGAAAATGTATTGATTGATACAGTGTGCAAACTAGGTACTAAGAATAATGGTCTAGAAGAAAAGATAGAGAATCAAGGGCTTGAATAATTGCCTTAACTCTCTAGATTTCTGAAATAGAAGAGTCGTGTGCTAAGTTAAAATTTAACAAATGAGTTTGGTGAGCCAACTGAAGAAAGAAAATGCTTCTAATAGTAAAGGGAAGAAAGAATTCCCACAACGTAAAATTAAGCTTGAAGTAAAGCTAAAGAATTCTCAAAAATATCTCATGATTGCACTCCAGAAGAATGAGGAGTTAGAAAGGGACCTGGTACGTCTAAGAAAAGAACTAAAATAATCTCTTCAGTAGACTTCATCCTTACAAATCCTTTCTAACCTAACTGGTCAAAGAGTCAATAATAGTAAGGGAATTGGGTAAAAGCACAAAACTTATTCATCTGGGTCAAAGGGCAAGGTTGATCAAAGTGTAAAAAACAAAGCATATAAATCCTTGTGCACTCACTATGGAAGAGATGGACACCTAAAGAAGACTGTCAAAGCTGGGTGAGAAAAAGAATGACAAATGTTAGACAAGTTCACCAGGGGATCACCTATTCCAAAGGTGCAAAAAATTTGAAAAACATAAAGAAGCTCATATTACCTAGATGTAAAAAGAAGGAATTAATCACACCTCTATCCCCCTACTGGGAACTCAAACTCAAATAGGTTCCCAAATGTGACAAATGATTGTAAGTACAAGAGGGAGAAAGGGTTTCCAATAATAAAAATATTCTTGTTATGTAATTGCTAAAGGCAATGATTGTAAGGTCTAATTGTATTCTCTTTATTGGGACACTTCAAGGTGAAAGTGACTGATGTGAATAGGTAAAAAAGGTCAAAAATTGTATGCTGCTGATGGGAATAGTCAAGATATTAGTAATACAGAAGAAAATGATGAATGATGATCCAAGATCTCAATCATAAAAATCATCTCAAATAGAGGAATTCTAAGAAGTGTCTAGTCAAGATTTCATAGGGAATTGGTCCTAGGGGAATTCATCTTAAAGGATCAAACTGGAAGCTGATATCCCCTTATCTCCATGGATATCCTAACTTGACATCTTTAGGGAAGAATACAAATAAGAGCCTAAGTGAGAAATCTCATGGCTTTTTCATCATTCTTATCCCAAAGATGAGCTCACAAAGGTGTGAAAGAGGCTGGCGAGTTCAAAGCAACACAGAAGGAACTTTGGATATTTGAAGAATGCCAAGTCTAGGACCTGCTCTAAGATCTAGTTCCAGAACAAGTCATGGTATGATATGGTATAGTGAATATAACAAGCTATTACTGGGATTGATCAAATAAACCTGACTTACTAGATGGATCAACTTCTCTTCTAAAATGTGGCTATGTTCAGGAGACAGGTATTCTTGGTAAATTTGGTACATGTTAGTCTAACTCTGTACCATACCTTTGTAGCCTATGGGAGAACCTTTGGAGGTCGACAAACATTACAAGTACAAAGTTGAAGATTCATTCAAACCAGAGAGGGACCCAGTACCATCTCTTAGGTTAGTATCATGTATGTGTAAATTTTATCTGTTCTGTTAAGAAAAGGCCACTTCCTCCCCGTACTTGTGTCAGAAAAAGTTGTCATATTCTAAAAAGAAAGGTGAGTCACCTAAGAAAATATGAAATTTATCGTATGTTGTTCCCCTGAAAACCTCCTCTTTGTGCTCATTATTAAATCTTGTTGCACCTACTCCTTTTCATATCAAAAAGGAAAATCAAAATTCTAAATAGCTCTTTTAAGAAGAAGACCTTCCTAATGGCTGCAACTCTCCTATTTTTATATCCTTCAATGGATTTTGAGCTTAGCATTGTGAAAAATCCCTCCCAAACCTTCCTGAAAAACATCATTATTTTTGTCAAATAGCCTAGAAAGAGCATACTACATCACAAGAAAAACAATTTAAGTAAAACACCAAGAATTTTTGGAAAATGTTCTGGATGTTTTATTGAGAAGCAGCTGACTTTTGAGGGACCTAGTACCAAGAAGAGAAAATTAGTTGAAAGGGAATATGTGATCACTTATACTATAATAAAGAATAGGAAGAAAAGTAAGGTTGTTTCTAAGAAAGTTAGAAACAGGTTCTTAAAGAATAAAAAAGAGTTAACTGGAAGGATTTTTGATTCAAATATGCTAACAGAACCTCGTATGGTGGAATTAGTTAAGCTGGTTAAACATCAAGGTTGGATGCATCTCATGGAAGGACCTATTACCCTGATTTTTTATAAGATACACAGGGAATTCTATTTCACAATTGGAATTCTTAGAAGCTGGGATAATCTAAATATATATATCTAAGAAAAGAAAATAAAGTTGAATAAGGAAACACTGAGAAAAATTTTAGAAGTTCCTATATATGGGGTGAGAATTATCTCCAAGCAGCTGCCTTCAATAAAATTCTTAGCAAATGCATCCAAGGTCAGAGGAAAATCTGTGGTTACAATAAATAGAAACTCATTCAAGAGTGAGTTTCAATCAATTTTTGACTTTGTTCACAATGTAATTCTGCCTAGGTCACAAAAGAGAAACATTGCCTCAGCACTAACTTAAATGTGATGGAATTCCTTAGTTGATTTAAGTTCATTAATCTACCTGCATTGATGATAGAACACATTCACAATGTGGTTCTCGGAAAAAATGAAAAGTATGGCATGCCTGATATTGGTAGAACAAAATACTTGATCATTATGGCATTGTCTATGATTCTGGAACCCAAGGATCTATGGTTCAAATGCTTGGCATGAAAATATTGGTCGAAATTGAGTGTAACAAATCAGGTAGCATTTATCAAAGGGAGATAAATAAGGAAATAGAGGAAAGAAGGTCAATTCAACTTCCAAGGATGAAGATATCAGCAAGATCCAAGTGATAATTCAGCATCTCTCCAAAAAAGCCTATATGACACTAAAATGCTCAGAACTGAGAATGACAAACTGAAAAAAGGGTATCAATCTTAATTGATAAGATCCTTAACCTAAATGTAGAGATAAGACATACCAATAACAACCTGACCATACTCCTACAAAATCTTTTTCCCAGTCCTTTACTTGTTAATTCTTCCTGATTCCTATGGCTTTTTCCCTAAAACATTCAAATTATGCACTTCTATGAAACTTATTCTCTACTTGTGAATGAATTTTTGATTTATGTAGGGGAAAAGAAGTGATGTGATAAGTAAATAATAAGGCATAGTGATGGGGGAAAGCAAATAAGTGTTTTACTACACATGATAACAAGGGACCAGGTCCTTGTATTGCATGATGGTGGATGAATGATGATAGGGGGAACATTCATCTTCAGAATGGTAATCACACTGATTAATTGTGATGGATGTGCTCAAAGCTGTATGGTTGGTTTGTGATCATCAAAAAGGGAGAAAATTTCTATATGTAGTTTTGATGATGAGAAACTAATTTCTAGGGATCAGGTCCCTAGATATGCATGGTACAATACAATTGTCACACGTGTGTGAACAATTTTATCCTCTTGTGTAACAAACTTGCAGGTGCTGCTTATATTGAATAGGACACCTAATACAATGACATTTCAACCCTAAATTATCACTCAACTATAAAAAATAAGGTTTCTTCATCAAATAGTTTTTGCACAAATTTAAAGAGTGAAGAGAGGCAACAAAAACTCCATTTCAAGATTGCTCAAGAACTGCTCATATTGTTATCTTTGTAGTAAGCTTAAAAATTGAGTGAGTGTTCTTGAATGCTAATTTATAAAAGAATTACTCATGTGATAAGAGTAATGTATTATGCTGTAGTTGCTCAAGAGTGCTTAGGTATAGTCGCCTAAGTTTGATACTGATTAGAGTTGATTAGTGTAGAGGGTCCTTGACAGAGTTGCCAAGATGAGCTTGTAGTAGAGTTATTACAAGCAAAAGGAGACTAGATTTAGGATGAAATCGAGTCTATAATCAAGAGGTTGATTATAGTGGATTTTGTTACTTTTTGTGAGGGCAAGTCGTGTTTTTTCCCCCCTCGAGCAAGGAGGTTTCCATGTTAAATATTGTTTGTTGTTTCTTTCCTACACTGCCTTTAGTTTTCCCGCACTCTATTGTTTGATTGCCTGTGATTGACTTTGATGGACCTGGTCCCTCACTGTTTGCTGCAACCCACAAGGGTTCCAATAGAGATTTTATTAAAGAATCATGTTATCCATATTTTAAGGTTCTAAATATGAAATTACTAGGCGAAATCCCAAAAAATTCAAGTTTTGGAGATGAAAACACAATTTAATCAAAGGGGAAATGATCAAAAATAATTTTTGAAGCTTATTGAAAACTATTTTGAGGAAACCCCCCTTTAAAATCTCTTTAAGATTGTGCTATCCAAGGTCAAAAATGGTGAAAATAGAGTTTATATACTATTCAGGAAAATCCTCATCACGTTCGCTGTCTCTTTGTTGCATTCACAACCACATCTAAAATAGACCCTTTGCAAATACAATTGACAGGTAGCGTATCGATGTTCAAAATCTCTAACCCTTCACGATTGCGAGCCCACCTCCATGATCATAGTGAGAAAATAATTACCTTATGCATAAATGCATTGAAAGCTAGAATATAAAAGAGGGATGGTTGCACCAGCTGACAGCAACTCAAGTGAAGATCAAAATCTCTGATTGGACCCTCAAAATTTATTTAGAACCTCAGTAAAATAATCTAGTAATTCTACAAGGATAATTTAAATATTCCAAACTCAATGAAACTATTAGATTTATCAAAAGAGGTTGTTTTAGGCAAGTTAATCCATGCTATCCCTCGACATCTTTTAGGCTAATTTAACTAGTTTCTACTCTAAACACTCAAAACTCAAAATAAAGACTAAAAATCAGAACCAACCACGCAAATAACCCAAAGTAAGTATTCTGGATCTAATGGAATTTGTAGAATCACCATCTGATGCTTGGATCACAAAATTTGGCTGAAGTGAAACTAATCACTTTAAAGGCTTCTCAAAATCTCAAACTCATACAAATCTGTCTCGAATGCTTATGTGACCATGCCAACCATCTGTACAAATCATAAATAATGTAAATCAACTACAAATAAGGGAAAAATAGTCAAAACATAGAAAAAACTTAAAATCACAATAAGGGATGTTACATTATCCACCACTAAAATACATGTTCGTCCTTAAATAAAAAATTAAATAAAGTACCTGAATTGTTAAAAAGTTAGGGGTATATATTCCATATATCAAAATTAACCTCCCACATAGATTCCTCAATTGTGTGGTGTCCTCACTGAACCTTCACATGATAAATATGCTTGGATCTCAACTTTCTAGTCTATCTATCCAAAATAGCAATAGGCTTCTCCTCCTTAAAAGACAAATCATGACCTAATACAACTAAATCTCATTGGATCATATAAGAATCATCAGGGTGGGATCACTTTAACATTAAAACATGGAATACGAAATGAACTAACGACAGGTTCAAAGGTATAGCCTACCTATAGGCTATATGCCCAACTTTCTCAAGAATCTCAAACGGTCTAATAAATATTGAATAAAGATTTCCTGTCTTTCCAAACCTCATCACAAATTTTGTGTCTAATACATTCAACAAAATTTGCTCAAAGCATGATTTCCACATCACAAACTAATAGGTCTGTGTGATTCTTCTTCTTACTCTAAATAGCTATAAATCTCTACTTAATAAACCTCACTTGATCCATCGAGTCTCTCAACAAATTGCTGCCCCAATTCCAAACCTCAAATGAATCAATGTATATTACGGGAATCTACACCTCCTTCTATAAAGCCTCAAAAGGCATAATTTGAATGCTGGAATGGTAACTATTATTATAGGCAAACTCCGCTAAATACAAGCACTGGCCCCAATAGCCACTAAAATCTATAATCACGCTGGTAACATGTCATCTAACACTTGAGTAGTTTGCTCTAACTGACCGTCCATCTGAGGTTGAAAAGTTGTGCTTATCACAATATGAGTACCCAGCTCACTCTGCATAGAACTCCAACAATTCAATACAAACTATGTACCTCCATTAGAAATAATTGAGATAGTCACACTATGAAACCTAATAATTTTATGAATATAAATCTTAACCAACTTCTCTGCATTGTATTTTATTTTCACGAGTACAAAATACGTTGATTTAGTCAAACTCACCACAATCACCCAAATAGAATCAAAATTTTCCAATGTCGAGGGTTGACCATCTATAAAGTTGGTAGTACCCCACTCTCATTTCCTCTTCAGGACAAACATCCTCTGTATAGTGCTACCCAGTCACTGATGCTCATACTTTAGTTATCTATAATTCAAACATTTGGCCATAGACTCTTCAATGTCTTTCTTCATTTGATATCGCTAATAGTGTTTCTTCAAGTTATGATACATCTTAGCCGCTCATGGATGAATAGAATACCTAAAATTGTGAGCCTCATCCAAGATCAGTCTAACCCAACCACCAACTCTCGACACACAAAAAAGACTACCAATCTTAAAAAACCCTCAAAATCTAGAGATGACGCCTTTTCCTTAACACTTACAACTTTATCACAAATCAGTCTCAACTTCTTATCATCAAACTGCCGAGCTATAATCTTCATCATAAAGGAGTCTAGCCTCAACAAACACCAAATTATGCCCAGGTTCTACAATGTCAAGCTGAACCAACTGGTTAGCAAAAGGCTGAATGTCTAAGGCTAAAGGTTACTTCTCTACCAAAAGATAAGCCAAACTCTCCATACTCGCTGCCTTCTGACTAAAGGAATCCATTACCATATTAGCCTTGACAAGATGATAAAAAATAATGAGATCATAATCCTTAACCAACTCTACCTATCTATGTTGTCTCATATTGTGATCTCGCTGAGTGAAGAAGTACTGAATGATATGATGATTGGAAAAAATCATACAAGGAACTCCATACAAATAGTGATACCTCAATTTCAATACAAACACACCCACAACTAATCCAAATTAAAAGTAGGGTAGCTTTGTTGTAAACCTTCAACTACCTAAAGGCATAGGCTGCTCCTTTACCCTTTTGCACTAACATGCCACCTGAGCCAACTTTGAAAGTATCACAAAATATGGTGAAACCCATGCCCTCCTTAAGAAAAGTCAAGACAGGATCCAAATTAATTAAATCCTTAGGCTTTTGATAGTTCCTATCATAATCATCTAAAAATTAAGAAAAACCCTTTTTCTGAGTTAACTTAGTCAAAGGAGCTGCAAGGAAGGTGAATCCATGAATAAATCATCGATAATAACATGATAACATAACAAAATCTAAATATCATTAGTATAAATAGGTCTTGCCCTATAACGAATCATTGCCACCTTGGCTGCATCGACTATTATACCATCTATGGTCACCCTATAGCCCAAGAAAGAAATAGAATCCAACTAATACTCATACTTGGTGAACTTGGCATAAAATTTCTCATTTCTAAATCTCTAAAGTAAAATCTTCAAATTCCTCACATGCTCAACCTGATTCTTGGATTAAACCAAGATATCATTAATGAAAACAATCATGAAAAATGAAGATAAGGACAAAACACTCTATTTATCAACTCCATAAATACCATCAGGGTATTAGTTAGCCCAAAAGACATAATCAAGAACTCATAGTGGTCAGACCATATTTAAAAAGTCATCTTTGAAACATCTAAAGCTCTAATCCTCAAATGATGGAATCTAGATCTTGAGTCAATCTTAGAAAACACTAAAGAACCCTAAAGTTGATCAAATAAATCATTAGGAAGGGGATACTTGTTCTTAATAGTCACTTTCTTCAACTGATGATAATCAATACTCATGCGCATAAATCCATATTTCTTCTTTACAAATAAGATGAACGCAACACAAGTGGACACATTAAATATAATAAAACCTTTACTCAATAGATCTTTTAATTGTTTCTTCAATTTCTTCAACTCTTTTGGGGCCATCCTATTAAAAGGAATGCAATGAGTTTAGTTCCCGACTCTATGTCAATAATAAAATCAATATCCCTATTTTGAGGAGCACCAGGTAAGTTTGTAGAAAACAAACCTATGAATTCTCTTACAACTCTCAATGAATCCAAAGGAGGTGGTGAACCAATATTGGTATTGAGTACATAGGCAAAATAAGAAAGACATCGCTTTCCTACCAAGTAGCAAGCATGAAAAAAGTACATAACTATTTTCAAACATGAGCTAGGAGTACCTTTCAACTCCAGCCTTAGAACACCTAGAATAGGTAAGATCACAATTTTGGCAAAACCATCTAAAATTGCATAATAAAGAGACAATAATCCATACCCAATATGATATCAAAATAAAACATATCAAGGATATTTAAGTTTACCTGAGTTATACCTAAAAAAGACATCACATGAATTAGTTCCCCCAATCCACCACTAAAGAATCTCCTACAAGGGTAGAAAAATGAATGGGCATTGCAAGGAACTCACACATAGCATCAATACTTATAGTAAAGCATGTAAAAATATAAGAAATATAGATACAGGGTCAAATAATATAGAAGTAGGATAATAGAAAATTGGGATATTACCTATAATCACAATATCAGAGGCCTCTACCTCATGTCTCCAAGGAAAAGTATAACACTGACCACAACACTACCCGACTAAGTAATTTCTCATCCACCATCATAAGATCCCTAAGATCCACCTCTGGTACTCTAGAACCACTTTTACTACCTTGTAATCCACCTCTAACTACTGAAACTGGTGTAGGGAAAAGCTGCTGCTGAGAACCCTACTAGGAAGAACTTATCACATTTAATGGACAATCCTTCACTAAGTATCCAAACTCTTCACTCATAAAATATTCTCTACTAGATGAATCATGTAGTGAGGGCCCAGAAGAACTAGAATGCCTTCCAAAACTTGATGAACCATAATAAGACCCTCGACCTACATGAATTGATCTCTAACCACTGAAAACCTAAAGACCTACAACTCTACTATCCAAAATCTATAAAGCTACTTGAATTAGTCTACTATTGTAAGTATGAGAACCTGTACTTGAGAAATATCCACCTTAATATGACTTAACATAGAAACTACCCTGTGGCACCTTTTTAGCACCACTACTCTGAGTTGTCTAGAAAATAGACACGATCATGTTGCCAATATCCATAATACTTTAAAAGAATCCAATTAAAACTACTAATTGATTTGTGTCTAACTAATACAAAGTAGTTAAAAACTTCGCAAACTTTTTAATCCCCTCAGACTCTGTGGAGATGATAGTTATGGCCTACCAAGAAAAGGTATAATAATGAGCTTCAAACTAAAAAATAGTCATGGATCCCTAGTCCAAATGATCAAAATTATCCTCAATCTATCACTCAAGCTATAGGACAAAAACCTCTTAAGAAAAAACTAAAAAAATAGGGTCTAAGTCAAAATAGAAAAACCCTCCAATCTACAACTAATAAAAGTCTTTGCCACTGCTTAGCCATATTAGTCAATTTAAAGGTAGTATAAACAACAATAAGGGACTCAAGTAAACCAAAAACTCATAAGCATTTTCACCAATAGCTTTACTAAACTTGGGAGATGATATTCTCATAAATCTCTTGAATCTCTTTTACTCATCATCAAACATCATCAAACCTAGAGCTACAGGAAAAGATTAAGTCTAGTAGGTAATGCCTCAATATGTAGAGCCATAATAATTGTTGGATGTTCCCTAGAAGTTTAAAAACTATTAGAAGGAACCTGTCCTGGTAGTTGAGAACCCTCCCTTAATTGAGAATCATTGGGTGTATCTTATAGGATATATACCTGAGAGGTCCATTCAAGTAACCTACAAGCTAAATCAATGTAACCTTTAATGCTAGGGTAGTAACAAAACCTTTAAAGGCCTGGGATGGTTCCATATTTTATAGCTAATAAGCAACCTCTAATGTGATAAATTTAAAGATTAGGGAAGCCACTCTATCTTATCCACTAGCCAAAGCCACTCTTTGTGCCTAGCCTTTACATCAGTCTCGATTTTGAACCCTACTTCATCCCTTGGCTAGGATTCATACAACGAGTGCTGGCTCAACATCCTCAATAGATCTAGATTGAGTCCTTACCTTCTACACAAAAAGAGTGGTTTACAAGTTTACAATACTATGCCTAAACAACACGCACCATAAGGAATCAAATTTGAGAATTTTTCCTTAAAATATCCTATAGCATCTAAAAAAAAGATACAATTGTCAATGTATTAGTCCCTGACAATCTACCAGACATCTTGACCTTTTACCCATAAGACATGTTAACCTAGTACTCCATTACCAACTTATCACAACCCAAAATCCCAAAGTCATGATGGCCAATACCCCAACCCAACCTTAGTAGGTACGCCTAATACCACAAGTGATAAGAAAATACAAAAAGAAGATGATTGATTAAAAAATATGATACTTTCAAATATAATTAGGCCAATAAAATAAAAATAACTCCAAAACAAAAATAAATACTCCCTCCGTCCCAAATTATGCATCGCTATTTCCTTTTTGGATCGTCCCAAAAAGAATATCACCTTTTCTTATTTGGTAAATTTTTAAAAACACAATTACAATTTTACCCTTAGTGGTCCCACTTGACTTTAAATACTATTAATTTTTTTTTTATTTGTTCTTTCAATTAAAAGCCGTCCCACTTGATTTTAAATACTATTACTCCTTTTTTTAAGAAGGGTAATTTTGTAACTTTAACAACGTCAATACTTATTTCTTAAATATCATGTTCGGTCAAATGGCGATACATAATTTGAAATGGAAGGAGTACAATTAAATAAAAAAATCTAGCATCACGAGTAAAGAGCACTTTAATACAGTCATAGATTACAAAAAATAAATAGTTTCTAAAATGTAAAATAAAGAGGATATAATGGTAGGATAAAGCTTGGAATAATTCTCCATATGAGGAGCTCACTAGACTCCAAAGAATCCTATATTATCATGAACTCAAACTCTAAGGGTCACAGTTAAATAGGGATAAGTATTGAAAGGTTATATAATGTAGGACTGTGTACGATCTACCTGTACTCTGTACGCATCATAAGCCAATAGATCTAAGAAAAAAATAAACATATAAAGGATACAATGAGCACGCTTCCACCTGCGTACAAAAAAGTTCCCAATAGAAACTCAATATATACCTCCTTGCAGTATAATTATTACATGTATAATAACAGTATAATAATAACTACACATGAATATAAAAGAAAGGCTAAATTACACAACTAGAAATAAAAATAAGAGAAATGCAAATGATGCAATGCAATGATATGATAAGGATGGAATGTCTCAATATTACCTCATATAAACCTTCCAAGCATATGCTTGGGGAGGGGGGGGGGTTCTACAACCAACATACTATCACCATCTCATCAATCAACATTGTTGGCACATCCTTCAGTTAAGGTATTTTGTACAGTGTCTTTTTGTTTTAAACTTAGTACTTCATAGTGGTATCAATTTCATGAATATGGTAGGATGAAATAAGGATGCATGTTTAAAACTAGATAAATATCATGTAATTAATTAACTCAATAATGGTATAACTGAGCTCAAACTTCCTTAAATTTCTATAGATCATGATATAGGCCATCACAGGACAACACAGTATTAAAAAGTCATGTATGCCACTAAGAACATCAATTCAAGCCCCCACTCATGATAATAATAAGGCAAATAGTGCTCAAACAAGATAAATACCAGCCTCTACACAGGTATCACAGTAAAAATAATCTCTTAAGCCAAGAATAAGGATCACATAAGCCCTTACACGGGAAACACAATAGAATAATGATCTTGAAAGATGAATATCACAATAAAATACCCAACCCATAGCATACTACTTAATTCGATTCGAAGAAAGTTGTCATAACCTACCTAAAAAATAAAACTCATGCATGGATCCCTCAATGAGATTTCTTTCCTTGATACCTCTGAATGAATCTAATCTTTCAAAAATATAATCTATATATCAGTAGGAGTCTAATGATACATATATTGGTCCCTTACATTTCAGATCCAAAAATACTTTGAAAATTGACCCCAAAATAAAAAAGGTAAAACTAGAAATTTTATTTGAGAACCATGTTACAAATGCTTTCAGGGTTCTAAATACAAAATTCATTGAAAAAAAATAATTTTCTCACTTTACTATGTGAAATCCCAAAAAGTAAAGGTTTTGAGATGAAAACCAACTTAATAAAAGGGAAAATGATCAAAAGTAGCTTTAGAAGACTACTAAAAATTTTGTTAATAAAATCCTATAATACCTCGTATTTTCCTAGCTTAAATTAACTCTCAGTCCATGAGTTATCCAATATAAATTTCTTAAAATACTTAGTGTTTTTCAGTTTAGAGCCTGTTATCGCATAGGAAATTCCATTAGCTTTTCAATGATATAATATTTGCCCAAATCCAATACCCGGGTGAAGAGCTAGAGCCATTTTTGTAAGATAGTGTACCACCTGGAATGTCAGCACATCACGGAGCCAAGCCAAATGGAAATTGTCACTTTTCAGCGCTCTATCGCGATACTGGCATGTCGCTCCATAGGATCAGTTCACAATTGTCCTTTTCCAGTGTTCTGTCGTGATACCACCGCGTCGGACCAATATACCAGTTCCCAGTAGTTAGTTTTTAGTGATGGACCGTGATTGTGCCCCATTGCGCCACAGGCCAAATTCTCATATGTCAATTTCCAGTGACACGGTGCACTAGCACTGTGTCATGCCAAGGGGGTAATTTTGAAAATTTTTGATTGAAATCCAAAGTTTTGACTAGGGTTAAATTAGTCTTTCCCCATGATTTTATTATGTCCAGCTATGGGAATAAAGCCTTAAAAACATTTTAAGTCATTCATTGTTCAGTTTTTCCCCAAAACCAAGAGCTTTTCTCTATAATACAAAACCTTAACTCCATGAAACCAAGAGCAATCTCAAGAAATCCTCTAAGAACCTTCAAGAACTCTCTTCTCAGGTATGTTAGGTGTTCATTCATAGGCCCCTTTCACCCATGAAGTCCAATAACCCTTTTTAAACTTACAAGATCTCATATTAATGATATTTATGTTTGAATTAGACTGAATTCATGTTCATGATATTAGTTGGATTTTAATCCATGATTTAATTGCAAGTTTCTTGAAAATTGAATAGCATGTGTGATGAATATGTGATTATCTTGATAAAACCTTAAATTTACAAATTTATTAATGTATCATGATATTCATGTTTTGGTCATTCTCATGTAAATAATCCATGCTTCCTAAGTGTTTGCTAAATTGCCTATGTGAAGAAAATAGTGTAATCATGACATGTTATTATGTGGTCCCAATCATGTACAAGCTTATGCCCTCCAAGTGTTTGATGAAATGCTTATGTGAATCGACTAGTGAAAGCATGATATGTTATTATGTGATCCCATTCATGCACAAGTTTATGTATATCAAGTGTTTGACAAAATGTCTAAACAAGTGCATTGTTAGCAAGTATTGTTATGCCTTTATGATAATGTTATGTATTTCTTTTATGCTATCGAGTCTTGGGGTATTTAATACCTGACAAGTTAGCTGTTTACCTAAAGCCAGTGTCAGTTATAGAATAGTATTAGTTATGTCATGACCAGTAGTACTGTCACTCAGTTACAGAACTCAGGAGAACTCAGTCAGTTATAGGACTCAGGAAAACTCAATAAACTCAGTATAAGCCCAGTCCAGTTCATTATAATTAGTTTAGTGTCTTTCAGCTGGGAGTAGGATTCAGCACCGAGTGAGCCTAGGGATTGTAATACCCCATACTTCTACCTAGCTTAAATTCATACCAAAGATATCAAAGACATGATTTAAAGATGAATACACTTTTATATATGTGGAATTTTCAAGATTTTCACTTTTTGTTGTATGGAAAATTGAATAAGCTTTCCATCGATACCAAATTTGCCTAAATTTGATAACCGGGTAAGAAGTTATGATGATTTGAAGTTTCAATCGTAAAACACCGTCATTTCAGCTAGTGGCATATCGCATCATAAGACAAAATGATGTTTGTCAGTTTCCAGTAAGACTCCATGATTACACCGCATCGCGGAGGGCTCTTAAATCCCAATTGACCTTTTCTAATGAACCTCCGCAATGTCTCCGCATCGCGCTGAATTTCCAGGTCACAAACAAAGTGGCAACGTGATAGTTCTACATCGTGCCATCATGCAATTTTTTGGTTGTCACTTTCCAGAGACAAGGTGCAATAGCACCGCGTCGCGCCAGGGGTCCAGATCGAGAAATTTTCACAAAAATTAAAAGATGCATCCAGGGTTTAATGGGTCTTTTCCCATGATTTTATTCCACCCAGATATGGGATTTAAGCCCTAAAAACGTCCTTAGCTGGTTATTAATCACTTTTTCCCCAATATAAAGAACATTTTTTCTCAAGAAAACAAAACTCTAGACTTTGAGAATCAAGGTCAATCTCAATAAATCCAATTAAGAACTCCAAAAACCTTCAAGATTTCCTTTCTCAGGTATGGATAGTGTTCATTCATGGATTCCTTTCGTCCATGAAGACAAAGAATCAAGTTTTAAACTATGAATTATAATATGCATGCTATGTGTCGATTATGTTCATGTGGTTGTTGTTGTATGATTCCCAAGTTGGAATCTTTATGTGTTTTTATGAAAATATGTTAGCATGTGAGTTGAAAACCATGAATTTTAGTTGGATATGATATGTTAATTTGATGATTATGAAATTCCCTAAGTCATGCACCCTAAGTATTTGACAAAATTCCTAAGAGACTATAAATTATGTAATATGACTCAATTGTGACTTAAGTGAAGGATTCGTGTTTTACCCTTATGTTCAAATGACTCCCATGCTATTGATGTGCAAAGTAGATATTTGTTAGAATGCTTATGATTTTAGATTAAGAAATTATGACATTGAGTATATGTATTCCTACCATGTAAAAGATTATGATAACCATGTACTTCATGAAATCCCCAAATTATTGTATTATGGATTGTTGATGTTGGTCGTGTATTCGAGAATGTCATCCCTTATCAGTTTCTTTCTATCGAGTCCTAGGGATACTTGTACCCAACAATTTAGCTGTGTACCTAGAGCCAGTGTTATGTTTTCACGATATCCTTAGTCAAGTCATGTTCAGAAGAATTAAGTCAGTCATGTGACTCAGGAAAACTCAGTAAACTTAGTAATCCCAGTAATCTCAGAAAACTCAGTACTTTAGTTATCTCAGTAGTATTCCATCAGTCAACAAAACTCAATGAACTCAGTCCAGTTTAGTTTAGTTAATCATGTTTAGTATCTATTCAGATGGAAGTAGGATTTATTTCTTCAGTCCAGTTCAGTTCAGTTTGTACTATCGTGTTTTATACCATAGGTTCAGAAGCACGAGCTCTAGAGCATCAATAGCATTCTAGTTTCAGCAGTTAGAGTTAGCAGTAAGTCCTCATCCTTTGAGGATGAGATCATTACTTTATTTTTTCATTACTTAGTTTATTTCAGTAGTTAGAGTTAGTTGGGGACATGTTCCATCAACTCCTTATTCAGAAATTTTTGAGGCTTTCAGACTATAGTGTTTTTAGATTAGATATTTTTATACATTATTTTAGTTTTGGTATTGTCATACCACATTATTCAAATATGATTTTATTAGATGTTTGTCAATTTTGAACCTTATGGCATGTTTCAACTTACTATTTTTGCATTTATATAGTATATTATGCAGTATTCAGTCACAAATATCAGCCATGGATTAGCTTGTAGTCCTTCGGGGTCATGAGCATCATTTAGCATGTCGGGTACCAGATTTGGGGCATTACAGGGATGGGGGCTTACCCGTTAGTTAGGACTGGGTCCCTATAAGTAATCCCTAAGTTTAAGAACTACGTAGCCAGCGTAGGTTATGAGATGTTACCCACTAGATAGGGCAGACATATTAGGTTATGAGATGTTACCCACTAGATAGGACAGACATACTCTGGGATCACCCGCTAGTTTAGGACTGATCTCAGTGGTCACTCGTTAGTTAGGACTGACTCCACAACAGATGTTAGTACCTGTGGCATGGTATTAGCATCCTTCTAATTGGGGCTACAGATTGGATGCCAACTCAGTTATCTTATCTTATTTAAGGCATATCGGTTAGATGATTACCTCCCACAGTTTCAGTTTCAGTCTTCAGTTTAGAACTCAGTTCATTTTATAGAATCAGGACTGTCAGACACAGTCAATCAATATCAGTAAATCAGTTATCATTAACTTCAGATATCAGTTATTTAGTTATCAAAACTCAGTGATCAGCTTCATAAAAGCTCAGTTACAATCTATTCATATATGTGTAGTATTTCATACTCAGTGATTTCCATAGTATCGGTTATCAATGTACTCTTATATTCAGTTACTCTTTATCATTCAGTCAGTTCTTGTTCATGCATATGAACCTTTGAATTTAACCTTACCTTATCTAGCATACCAGTGCATTCCACATACTGACCACATCCTCTTTTTTTGTTCTATGATGTCTTATATCATAGGTTCAGACGCTCGAGATCCCGACCATATTTAAACACGTCTAGTCAGCAGTTGCAGATTTAGTAGTGAGTCCTCATATATTGAGGATATGATTTAGTTCAGTTTATTAGCAGTTCTGTAGTTGGAGTTAATTTGGTGCTTATCCCATTAACCCCATATTTAGACAGTCCAGTTAGCGGATTTCAGACTAGACATTTCAGACAGTGTTTTATTTTTAGATGTTTTTACTAGATGTTATTATTTATCAGTATTTAGATTTGGAACCTTATGGCAATTCAGATTAATTCTACATTTATTTCAATATTATTATCCAGTGCTCATAGCAGATATCAGTCATGGGTTACCTTTTGATCCTTTCGGATCGTAAGCACCGTGTGACGCCTAAGGTGTACTCTTGGGCATTACAAAATCCCCATTAAAATCTCTTAAAACCCTGCTACCTAAGCTTTAAAATGGTGTAAATGGTCTAAAATTGCAAAAATAGAGTTTATATACTATTTAAGAAAAGCCTCATCTCATTCGTGGTCCCCTTAATACGTTCACAACTTAACCCAAACTGGACCCTTTGAAAATGAAAGGACAGGTCCTATTGCAATGACCAAAGAGCTTTAGCCCTTTTTAATAACGGTCCCACATCTACAATTATGGTGACCAAATGTTTCTCTTCTTTGCTAACACAATGAAGGCTTACAAATGCAAAGGAGGGCTAGTTGCACCACCTAACAATACCTCAAGTAAAGGTTAAAATCTCTATTTGGGCCCTTAAAATTAATTTGAAACTCCACAAAAACAAACTAGTAATGCTACTAGGCAGTTTATAAAATCATCAAATTTATCAAAAGAGGCAGCTTTCAACAAGATACTAGGAGCCCTTTTAGGCTAGTTTAACTAGTTTCTCATCCAAGTGCTCAAAACTCAAAATAAGTACTTGAAACAAGAACCAACCATTCTACCAACCCAAAATTGACATTCCAAATATAATAGAACTAACAAACTAACGATTCAATACTCGGATCATAAAATGTTGATTGAAGTCAAACTAATCACTTTTATGGCTACTCGAAACCTCATATCATATTAATCGATCCTAAATGTTTTTGGACTATGTCAACCAACACTATAACTCATAAATGATATAGAGAAAATGGAAAAAAAGGAAAAATGGTTATAACATAGAAAATCAAAGAATTACAACAATTATTATTATGGAAAAGTTGGGTTGTTGTAGCTGTAGGGTTATTTTGAATATTCTTTATTTGATATAGATTTCTACTAATGATTATCCAATGTATGATGTCTAAGTATAATTAGACCATATTCTCTACTACTTACTGCATCTTTTTGATTTAGATCTTTGTACGAGCGATCCCTTTGTATCATGATCATGTTTTCCTAAGGTATACAAAGTTATGGTGAGCTTTTTACTACCAGAGACAGATACAACTTTATATTTCTTGTCTCTGTATCTCAAACAAGCTTGTATTTTGATTTGAAATTTTGTTGTGTCACTTTTGTACTTATGACTTCTGAGTCTTGGGATTTATTTCAAATTCAACCTATAAAGTTATTTTCTTAATATAGTGTTGTATTATGTTATTATTATTACTTATCTATTTGGACTTGTTATTATTATTTTATTTACTATTTTTTGTATGTTGAGTCAGGCTTACCTACCAAAGCTGGGATGGGTAAATTCCATCACAATCTATGGGATTTCTGATGGTGAATAGTTAGCATCCGAATATTAGGTTCACAAATCTCATAAGTACAAGAGAAAATGTCTATAGAGTATTATAGATTGCTATGTTAACATTAGTATCTATCTTTGGGAGGTTATACGTAATGACTTAAATTTTTTATAAAATGTCTGAAATATGAGTATCTATGTGATTTGACTATTTTACCGCTTCCCATAGTTGCATTATGATATTTCTGGGGTGTGAGAGTGATTGGCATGATTCCCGATATATTTTGGTTCAATTTGTGTGATATTATATTTTCTCGTGTCTTCGAGAGCCTTATATTTGATTTCAGTGTCTTTGGATCCATGAAACAAATGGCTAAAAGGACCGCATCAACAAATCTAAAATATCAATTTTAGAGTGGTAACATGTTTGGTCTGTCCTATGACTTTTAAATCACATTTCGACCTTCTATTTGACAAATTATGATTTTGGATTTTGGGGATCAACTTTGTGAAAACGACGTCTTTCTGAAATTACAATATTGCCATTAAGTCTTGGGCATTAAATTCGATAGGGTAGAATTATTTGTTTACATTTATGGGATTCTGGATTAATCCTAAGGGGCCTATGGGGACTCAAAATAATCTAAAAGTCTCAGCTGGTGCACCCATGTAAGACCCCATAAGATCTTAGCTTTATATAGCTCACTATTGCATGTTAAAGGGGTTCGATAGTTAGAAAATTACAGCAAGTGTTAGGACTTAGTCATTTCCAAATCCCCTTAACCTTTGATGATTTTATTTTAGATCTTCTCAAACTCAGAACGTTAATTTTTAAGTTGATTCATGATCGGGGTTATCAATAGTACATCCCGGGTGAGTTTCAAAATTTTTGGACGAGCATAGGGGTGTGGTTGGATCACCAAAATAGTAGCAACACTGGGCTAAGACCACAACACGACCTCCAATGCGTTGCTAGGGATGCCCACGGTAGAGCCCATAGCACGGGGGTCAGTTCATTGGTCCAGAACCCGTGGTGCATGCCCATCGCCTGGCCCATATTTTTCTAGCTTTTGTTCTCATTTTTCCAAGGAAAATTGGGTATATACCCTTCACCCATTTGGTCCATAATACGGGATTGAGGGTCCCAAAATCATAATTTGTCATCTTATTCACAAAATTTTGTCAAAAAAAAGTATTTTCTCTCAATAATAAACCCTAACCTCTTCAATAGAAACAAGGGATTCAAGCTTAATTTTTAAGAAAATCATCAAGAATCTTCACACATTCATCAATTAAGGTATGTGTTATGTTCATCTATGAGCCCTTTCCACCCATGGAGTCCAAGAATCCATCTTTATGTTTTAAATGATGTAATTTCATGTTTATGATTAATAACCTACATGAAGCTTTATGGATCTTGGTTAGACATTAGGTTTGTAATTGTTTTCGATGGAATTAGCCCTTACATATTGGAATGATGAAATTTTTATGTTAAGTCCTAAATTTGTGGTTTTAGTATTGAAGCTATGTTATTATTACATGTTATAAACCATTCCTATATTTTCATTTATGACCCTCATGTGTTTTATGGAATGACTAAGTATTGATTTGGAACAATGATTCCCTTCTATGGTTTCAAAGCTTTCATGTGTTGCTATTGTTGTTCCATTGAGTCCTGGAGGATTATGAACACCCGTTTCTTAGCTATTTACATAGTTTTTAGTATCTTCAAAATGGTTTTAGCTAAACCATGAGCCTTTTCATTCCATTAGTATCAAGTTCAGTTGTTGGCTTAGTTAATCTTAGTTTAGTCCTGTAATCAGTGTCTTTCAGCTGGGAGTAAAACCAATCACCAAGTGAACATAGGGATGGTGTTTCCCCCATCAGTTAAGCATAAGGCACTTGCCTCACCCGTCAGTAGGCATGAGATATTAGTAGCAGTACCTAAGTTCTAGACCTACGGTGCCACCATATACTTTAAGAGGTCCCCCATCAATTAGGCATCACACTCTAATCCTTTGGGACATCAGATTAGTAGATCCACAAAGCCAACATTAGTACCTGTGGCACGGTACTAACACCCTTCCAACTGGAGTTACTAGTTAGACCTTAGTAATAGATATGGACCATATCAGTTATAGCTATCTCCCATAGTCTCAGTTCAGTATTTAGTACAAAATTTATTTCAAGTTTGCTTGACCATAGCATATAGTTTATCAGTTATTCAGTTATTAGATTTCAGTATTTTAGTTTACAGACTATTTCAGTATCATGTTAAGTGCTTGGTCATGTATTTTTGGATTTTATAGATTTCATGCATATTATGCATCAGTTATCTCATGGTATTCAGTCAATCATTATCTCATGCTATTCAGTCAGTCAGTATGTCATGCATATGAACCTATATATTTCAACCTAACATCATCTCATATACCAGTATATTTAAACAACTGACCACATATTTTTACTGCGCTACGATGTCTTATATCATATGTTTGGATGCTCAGTTTCCTGACTGTACTTAGACAGTTTAGCCTATTAGTAGCTGCAGTTGTGGTAAGTCCTCATATGTCAAGAACCTGTTATGTTATTTTAGTATTCCTATATTTTTTTTCAATTATTTTATTTTGGAGTTAGTTGGGGCCTGTCCTATCAACTCTTCAGTCAGTTTAGAGGCTTTCAGACATACAATCAATCAGTTAGATAGTCAGTTGATTTTATCAGATATTTTCAGTCATTCAGATATATTTTGATACGTACTTTAGTATCTAAGTTTACACTATCTTATCAGTGTTAAAACATTATGGTGTTGTTAATTTTCTTCTGCACATATGTATTTTGTTACTTTATTCAATATTCACAGCAAGTACCAGGTCATGGGTTAGCTTGTGGTCACTTGTAACCGTAAGCACCATTGTTGCAAATAGGGGTAGCCTAAGGTCGTGACAAAACTTGGTATCAGAACCTAAGGTTTTACAGTGTCCTAGGGAGTCTGAAAGCTGCATTACGTGGAGTCTTGTGCAAGGGTATAAAGTGCACCACTTTTTTAGACAAGAGGCTACGAGATATTTTAGAAAAAGTTTCGCTTCTTTCAGTGTTTATGTCATTCCTGCACTCTGCCTTTTTAGGAAGATCCCCTTCTTTTAATGCCTCCCAAAAGAAACAACGATCGAAGAAATAGAAATCAGCTCGCACCTTTACCTGTTCAGGAAGATACCCTGAATAAGCACATCTCTCATGCCAATTTTAAAGTTATATTCACTACCCTAGCTTATTTAGTAGCTATTCAGAACAATCAACAGGCTATTTAGTTACCTCACCCAGTAGAAAACATAGTCGCATCTTGAATTTAAGACTTTACCCAAATGAATCCTCCCTCATTTTTAGGATCTAAGTTTGATGAGGATTCACAGGAGTTCCTTTATATGATTTAGAAGGTGATTGATATCATGGATGTTACGTCTAGTGAGAGTGTAGAGTTAGCTGCTTACCAGTTGTAGGACATAGTTCACACCTGGTTTAAGTAGTGAAAGGAGGATAGAGACGCAAATACAGGGCCTATAGAGTGGGATGAGTTTGCTATAATCTTTTTAGATAGGTTCTTTTCTTGAGAGTTTAGGAAAGTTTAGGTACTGGAGTTTATTAATTTGAATTAGGGTAGTATGAGTGTGAAGGACTATTCACTTAAGTTTACTCAATTAGTGAGGTATGCTCTTCATGTGGTGTCTGATAATAGGTCTAGAATGACTAAGTTTGTTTCTAGTGTTGCTGATAGTGTTGTAAAGGAGTATAAGACCACTATATTGATTAAGGATATGGACATATCTAGGCTCATGGTCCATGCTCAATAGTTTAAGGATCAAAATCTTAAAGAGAAAAAGACGTAGAATAAGAGGGCCAGAATAGGTAGCTTTAGTTTTGCTCAGCCGAAGTCAGAGGGTGGTAACCATTCTTAGTTCCATCAAAAATTTTCAGCCCCATCTCTATCTTCAACTAGTGCGCCAGTGCTGAAATTTAGAAATTACAGTTGGGATAGAGCACTAGGATCTATGTCTCTGGTAGCATGAACAATGGTCGTTCTAATCTACTTTATGGAAAATATGGTAGGAATCATCAAGGTGTATATAGAGATGGTAGTAATGTGTGCTTTAGATGCAGAAAGCCAGGTCACAGGATGAGGGAGTGTCCTGTAAGTATGTGGAAAGGTAGGAATGATCGCCATCAAGTCTAGACTAACTCTTCAGCAGTGCCAGGAGGTCGCCCAACTCAGCAGGGTACTACTTCCAGTGCCATCGAAGGATAGTGTAAGAGCAAGCTTTATGCACTCTAGTACCGTCATGATCACGAAAGCTCTCCTGATATAGTTACGGGTACATTATAGCTCTTTCATGTTCATGTTTATGCTTTAATAGACCTTGGGACTTCACTTTCTTTTGTTACCCCCTATATAGCTGTTAATTTTCTTGTCAGTCTTGTGACTTTAGCAGAACCCTTTCAGTGTCTACTCTAGTAGGTGTCTTTATTATAGCCAGGTAGGTATATAGGAACTTTTCGATCATAATATCTCAGAAATTCACTTTAGTAGATCTTGTAGAGTTTGAGATGACCTATTTTGATATCATTCATGGCATGGATTGGCTCTACTCATGCCATGCTTCAATTCATGATAGAAACAGATTCGTTCAGTGTTAGTTTCTAGATGAACCAATCATTGAATGAAAGGGTAATAGTTTAGTACTTAGGGGTTGAATTGTGTCATATCTTAGAGCGAGGAAGATGATATCTAAGGGGTGTGTTCACCATCTTATTTAGGTCTAAGAATCTAGTTTTGAGACTCCCAATCTTGAGTCAGTTTTAGTAGTAAGGGGGTTTCCATATGTATTCCCCGAAGACCTTTTCGGAGTGCCTCTTATGAGGGAAATTGACTTCAGAATAGATATCCTTCCAGATACCCATCCTATCTCTATTCCTCTCTATAGAATGGCTCTATCTGATCTTAGGGAGTTGAAAGAAAAGTTAAAAGATCTCTTAGATAAGGGATTCATCAGGCTCAATGTTTCCCCATGGGGCACTCCAATTTTGTTTGTGAATTAAAAAGATGATTATCTCTGAATGTCATTAATTACCATTAGTTGAACAAAGTCATAATAAAGAATAAGTACACATTCCCCAAAATTGATGACTTGTTCAACCAACTTTAGGGTTCTAGTTATTTCACTAAGATAGACCTTAGATTCGGCTATCATCAGCTCAGAGTGAGAGAACATGACATTCCAAAAATAGCTTTCAGAACCTTGTATGGTCACTTTGAATCTCTAGTTTTGTTTTTTTGGACTAATGAATTTCCCAGCACCTTGCATGGACTTGATGAATAGAGTGCTCAAGTAGTACTTGGACATGTTCATCATAGTCTTCATTGATGATATTCTTGTCTACTCCCGTAGTGAAAAATGATTATGTAGACCATCTTAGAATCGTATTGCAGACTCTTAGAGACCATCAGCTATTCATAAAATTTAGTAAGTACGAGTTATTGCTAAGATCAGTAGCTTTCCTTGGTCATATTATTTTCGGTGATGGCATTAGAGTTGACCTTAAAAGACTGAAGTAGTAAGAAACAAGCTAGGCCCATCGCTCCGTCAGATATCAGGAGTTTCTTGAGTTTTTCTGGCTATTATCGATTATTTGTTTAAGAGTTTCATCTATTGCATCCCCTATTTCTTGATTGAATAAGAAGAAAGTCAAGTTTCAATGGTCAAATTCTCGTTGAAAGAGTTTTCAGGAGTAGAGACTTGACTCACAACAACCCGAGTTTTGACTTTGCTTGATGGTTTAGAGGGGTTTGTTATTTACTATGATGCTTTTAGAGTTGGGCTTGGTTGTGTGCTGATGCAGAGAGGTAAGGTCATGTCCTATGCCCCTAGACAACTTAAACCCCATTGAAAAAATTACCCTATCCATGATCTTGAATTAGTAGTTGTTATTTTTACCTTGAAAATTTAGAGGCACTACTTGCATGGATTCATGTTGATGTGTTTAACGGATCAAAAAAGTTTGCAGTATGTTTTCTCATAGAAAGATTTGAATCTTTGTCAAAGAATATGGTTAGAATTGTTGAAAGATTATGATATAAGTGTATTGTATCATCCAGGCAAGGCCAACGTAGTAGCAGACGCCCTTAGTAGGTTGTCTATGAGTAGTGTTGCTTATGTTGAGAATGATAAGAAGAAGTTAGTCCAAGAGGTTTATCTACTTACTAGATTAGGTTTTCGGTTGGTTGATTCAACTGAGGGTAGTAAATGGGTTTAGAATAGTTCAGAATCTTCTCTGGTTGCTGAAGTAAAAGAAAAGCAAGATAGGGATTCTAGTTTCGTTAAGCTGAAAAAACCAGTTAGAGATCAGAAAGTGGAGGTTTTCTCCCAAGGGGGAGATGGTATGCTGCGGTGTCAGGCTAGATTATGTGTGCCATGTATTGATGGGTTGAGACAACGGATTTTAATAAAAACGCATGGTACACGTTACTCTATTCAACAAGGATCCACTAAGATGTATCATGATTTATAGGAAATATATTAGTGGAGTGGTATGAAGAGGGATATTGCGGAGTTTGTAGCTAAGTGTACTAGTTATTTGCAGGTTAAAGTTGAGAGCCAAAGGCCTAGTGGTATAATGCAAGAGTTCAGTTTTCCCACTTGGAAGTGGGAAGATATGAACATGGATTTTGTGACAGGGTTGCCCCATACGCGTCATCAACACGATTCGATATGGGTCATTGTAGACAGAATGAACAAATTAGCCCACTTCTTACCAGTTCGTACTTCCTACTCATCTAGGGATTATGCCAAGATCTATCTTAGAGAGTTGGTTAGGTTGTATGGAGTCCCATTTTGTATCATTTCAGATAGAGGTACTTAGTTTACCTCTCACTTTTGGAAAGATTTTCAGAAGGTTCTTGGTACCCAAGTTTATCTCAGTACAACTTTTCTTCCTTAGATAGATGGTCAGGCAGAGAGGACCATTCAAAACCTAGAGAAAATTTTGAGAGAATGTGTTATTGATTTCAAAGGTAGTTAGGATGATCATTTTTCATTGATTAAGTTTGCCTACAATAATAGTTATCACTCCAGTATTTACATGGCTCTGTTTGAGGCTTTCTATGTGAGGAGATGTAGATCTCCTATTGGTTGGTTTAAGGTAGGTGAGACTACATTGATAGGGACTGATTAAGTCGTACATAAAAATATATATTTTTCTTCATCCCAATTTATGAGGCACATTTTTGTTTTATTTGATTCTAAATATATTTCATATTTTTTTAATTAGAAACAACTTAACTATTGAATTCTCATTAACTTTTAATAAAATGAAGTATAGCCGCTCAAATGGCTAAAGTTTGTTTTAGAATTTAGACCATATATTTTAACGTCTTCTGTCGATTACTTAACATTTATGTCAAGTCAAACAGTGTCACATAAATTACGATGGAGTTGAATGTAACTTAATTCAATTGTAAAGCTATTATATATGGAGTATTAATCATAGACAAGACTGTAAAATAAGCAAAAAAAGAGCAAACAACAAACTGATGATTTATCCTCAGAAAATATAATAATACTACAATATACATACATATATCACCAGAAAAAAAAAGGAAAAACAACAAGATGGCACACTCTTTCTGATAGAGTGAGAAAACAAACAAATTAAATAAAATAATCTTTATATATGATACAATGGTGAAAGTTCAGATACTCAGGGAGAGGCTTAAGATAGCCCAAAGATGACAGAAATCCTATGCAGATGTGAGGAGAAGAGATCTTGAGTTTAAGGTTGGTAATTTGGTGTATTTAAAAATCTCTCCCATGAAGGGAGTGAAAAGGTTTTGCAAGAAAGGGAAACTCAATCCTCAATATGTTGGCCCTTACATAATCTTGCAACGTTATGGAAAGGTAGAGTATGAGCTTGAGTTGCCTGCAGATTTGGCATCAGTGTATCAGTGTTCTATGTTTCCTTACTAAAGAAGTGTATTGGTGATCCAACTGTAGTTGTTCCTTTAGAAGGCATGGATGTTTTGGAAAAATTTTCTTACAAAGAAATCCCAATCGAGATCCTTGATCGTCAGATTTGCAGAATAAGGAACAAAGAGGTTCCATTGGTCTAAGTTCTTTGGCGGAATCAGTCCATTGAGGAAGCCACTTGGGAAGTACAAGCAGAAGTGTATACCAAGTACCCTCATATTTTCTTCACAAACTCAGACTCAGCTTAAGGTAATAATTTTCCTTAGATTATCTCTTTTACATTATCAGTTCCAACCATATAATCATCTTCATGTCGTTTCATGTATTCACGAATAAGTTCAGTCATTCATCATATTTCAGATTCAGTCATGTAACAATGTTTTTAGTTATGCATATTCAGTATGTAATCTCACTTTCTCAGTATTCTTAGCTTAATCAATATCATTCGAGGATGGATGTTTCCAAGGGGGAGATATTATAAGACCCCATAAGATCTTAGCTCAATATAGATCACTATTGTATGTTAAAGGGGTCCAAGAGTTAAAAAATTTCACTAAGTATTTGGACTTAGCCATTTACATAGTCCCTTAAATTTTGATGATTTTATTTTCTATCTTCTCGACCTCGAAACGTTAATGTTTAAGTTGATTCATGATCGGGATTGTCAATAGTTCATCTTGGGTGAGTTTTGGAATTTTTAGATGAGCGTAGGGGTGTGTTTGGATCACTAAAATAGTAGCATCACCGGGATAAGACCATGGTGCGCCCTTCAACGTACTTCTAGGAATACTCACAGTAGAGCTTGCGATGCGGGGGTCAGTTCAGCGGTCCAGATCCCGCGGCGTGTGTCCTATCGCTGGCCCCTTAATTTTCTAGTATTTGTTCACATTATTTCAAAGGAAATTGGGTTTTTGCCCTTTAGGCAATAAGTCTATAACACGAGATTAAGCGTCCTAAAAGCATAATTTGTCATCTTATTCACAAAATTATCTCAAAAGAAAGAATTCTCTCTGAAGAACAAACCCGAACCTCTTCAAAAGAAACAAGGGATTCAAGCCTAATTTTCAAGAAAATCATTATGAACCTTCACAAATTCATCAATTAAAGTATGTGTGATAATCATCCATGGGCCCTTTCCACCCATGGAGTCCAAGAATCCATCTTTATTTTTTAAATTTTGAAATTACATGTTTATGATGTATTATCTCTATGAAGTTTTATGGATCTTGGTTATACATTTTGTTTGCAATTGTCTTTTGAGTGAATTAGCCCTTACATATTGTAATGATGATATTTTCATGTTAAATCCTTGATTTATGGTTTTAGTATTGAAGATATGTTATTATTACATATATTAAACCATTCCCATGCTTTAATTCATGACCGTCTTGTGTTTGATGAAATGACTAAGTGTTGAATTTGAAACAATGATTCCCTTCTATGGTTTCAAAGCTTTCATGTATTCTTACTTTTGTTCCATTGAGTACTGGAGGGTGATGAACAACCGTTACTTAGCTGTTTACATAGTTTTTAGTATCTTCAGAATGGTTTCAGCTAAACCATGAACCTTGTCATTCCGTTAGTATTATATAAAGTTGGTGGCTCAATTAAGTTCAGTTTAGTCTAGTAATCAGTGTTTTTTAGCTGGGAGTAAAATTTTGTACCGCGTGAACAGAAAGGATGATCTCTCCCCTGTCAGTTAGGAATGAGGCACTGACCTCCCCTATCAGTAGGCATGAGATGTTAGTAGCAGTCCTATGTTCTAGACCTACAACGCCAGCATAGACTTTGCGGCCCGTCAGTAAGGCATGACACCCTAGTCCTTTGGGACCTCAGATTAATGGATCCACACGGTTAGTGTTAGTACCCATGGCACGGTACTAACACCCTTCCAACAAGGTTTATAGGTTAGACCCCAGTAATAGATATGGGGCATGTCAGTTATAGCTAGCTCCCATAGTCACAGTTCAGTATTCAGTAAATAATTCAGTTCAGGTTTGCTTGACCATATTATACAGTTTATCAGTTATTCAGTTATAAGATTTTAGTATTTTAGTTTACAAACTATTTTAGTATCATGTTAAATGCTTGGTCATACATTTTTTGATTTTACAAATTTTATGCATATTATGCATCATTTATCTCATGGTATTCAGTCAGTCATTATATCATGCTATTCAGTCAGTCAGTATTTTATGCATATGAACCTATGCATTTCAGCCTAACCTTATTTCATATACCAGTAAATTCAAAGTACTGACCACATATTTTTATTGCGCTATGGTATTTTATATCATAGGTTCGGATACTAAGTTTCCTGACGGCGCTTAGATAGTTTAGCTTATTAGTAGCAGCAGTTGTGGTGAGTCCTCATATGTCAAGGACCTGTTATGTTATTTTAGTATTCCCATATTTCTTTTTACTTAGTTTATTTTGGAGTTAGTTAGGGCCTATCCCATCAACGCTTCAGTCTATTTTGAGGCTTTCAGATATGCATCTAGTTAGTTAGATAATTAGTCGATTTTATTAGATGTTTTCAGTCATTCAGACACATTTTGATACATATTTTAGTATCCAATTTTACATTATCTTAACTGCATTGAAACCTTATGGCATTTTCAATTTACTTCCGCACATTTGTATTTTGTAACTTTATTCAGTATTCATAGTAGGTAACAGCTCATAGGTTAGCTTGTGGTCACTTGTGACCATAAGCACCGTAGTCGCGACTAGGGTATAGCCTTAAGTCGTGATGACCCATAATCGCGACATGGTAATGAGTTCACGATAAGGACAATAGACTTAATGTCATGATCATGAAACCCCATCTACAATCATGATATCCGAGTCAGATGAGATACTACAATTGTGACCTGAGGTCTGTGATTGCTGGTACTAGGTATAAATACCCATGTTTTGCCATTTTGCACCATTTTTGAGACTTAAAGCTTAGGGTTTCGTGGTTTTGAGAAACTTTCTCCATCTCTAAGCTTGGGTAAGCTCCATTACACATATTTCAACTAATTTCTTCTTTTATTAACCTTAATTTTTTGTTTTAAATATAGATTAAGTATGAAATTTGAAAATTTTGGCACATAAGGCATAAATATGTATTTAACCGATTTAAACCCAAATTTCACTCCCTTTTTACTTAATGAGTTTATAATCCTGTAATTATCTATTTTTCCTCAATTTGATCTCCTGTAATTATCCATTTTCCCTCGATTTCATCTTCAAAATAACTTTGATTCTTGATTTTAAATGGATTTCAAAGATTTTACCCAATAAAGTTTAAAAATGATTTTTCTTAAATTTGTACCTCATTTTAACTTATTTATGCTTGGGTTTTTAGCTGTAGTCTCCTAAAAATATAGAGAACATATTTTTTTAAAAAAGTTATTGATTTTGTCCTTCTTTTTTGAAAACCTATTTTGGGGGTCCATTGTGGCCCCAACTTGAAACTAGGCAATATGGGTGTCGCTGGTTTTCTTTTGATGCATAGATTCTAATTTTGATGTTTTAGTTAATTTTGAATCAATTCGTAAAGTGTAAGGCTTTAGGATAGAAGTATAGCAAATCAGATTTGGCATTTGAGGTAGGTTATGGCTTAACTTTTTTCAAACTAGGTTGGGTAGTTAATGTTGATACAAAATGCATGTTAAGCGTGTAGGAAATAATCATGAAAAAAATTCTATCTTATTGTATTGACCCCGCATAGGGGCCTATATGTGATATTATGTGGTTTTTTAGAATAATATGTGCTATTTGTGACCGTGTGGGTTTCTTTGTGATGTTGATAGCCTATATACATGATTATAATTTTATATTATTTGTTGAAAGAGCATGTTATGGTACCCATTGTGTGTTGTGATGTATTTATACTCTATTAGCTTATGAAACATGTGGAAATTCATAGATGGTTGGAAATAATGAGTGGATATTTGGCTCACATGATTTGTATATTCGTTGGTTGTGGAAATACTCATTGTGATTGGTTGTGAGAATTACATCCTCATATCATATTCATTTATGAAACTATGAGACCACCATGGAAGTATTGAGAAACACTGACAATACCTTTTTATAAAACCCTTCCCGAGGGATGTGTTGTGGATGAGATATTGTGATATCTTATAAAACCCTCTTGAGGGATGTACCGGTGAGGGGATATGATATATGGATTGTATACAGGTTGAAAAACCCTAATGGATCCTACGTCAAGAAGCTTTAGCTCCGTAGGTGTATACGAAAGTTGTGCGACAATCTTTGAGGTTATGTGATGACCTCATGCATTACATCGTTACCATCATCAACATCATCATCATCATTGTTATAATTATTCTTATTGTATTTACTTTATTATGCTTGTGATATGATTGTATATTTTATTTTCTCTTTTTACCTGTCCATTATTCTATTTTCTCTTACTTGTACTTGATGTTCTCATATATGTGTTCTCCTTTGTTTTCTTATATGTTGTATAAGTGGATACTTGTATTCTTTTTTAGTGTTTTTCTATATTATATGTGGATATTATAGAACTGTTAGTGTAAGCCGCGTGGGCTACCGTTGCGGGATATTTTCTTATTGCAAGAGACGTGGCCTTAGTGTGTATTTTGTATGTTTTATTATCTACTTTGCTTGGTCAGCCTATGATACCTACTGTGTATAAATGGACTGTACTCACACCTACTGTACCCTTTCGGTGCAGGTCCTAGTTCGAGTACACCCCAGCTTGGTTGATTTGGGCAACCCTTGGATCTTTTCATGGTAGCAGTTAAATTCAGGTATCCGAAGTTCACTTCTATCTTATATATATTAGATTATATCTTTATTGTATTTTAGAGACAGAGGTTGATCCTAGTTTTGGTTGTGTTTGTATTGGATTTTTGGATTGTAGTAGTAGTTCTTACACTATTGACACTAGGTTTTAGGAATATATGGTACTTTGGTTATATTTCTTTTCGCAATTGCAATATTATAGGGTTTGGCTTCATTTTAAAGGCATTGACTTGGGGTTATTATTGTCCTTTTTCCTCCTTGTGTATATTTTGGGTGATAGACTTACTTGTCAAGGTTTGTCACATCAAGTGCCATTATGACCCTTATTTTCCATGACAAATTGGTATCAGAGCTGACAGGTTTATTTGTCGTTACTGTGTAAGAACGGAATGTCTAATAGAGTCTCACAGATTGCTACGTAGACGTCCGTATCTATCTTTTAGAGGCTATAGGATGTCTTTTGGAAACATCCCTTATGTTATCCTTTACCATGAAAATTTCATTTATACCTTGTGATTTGAGAGTAGATATGTAGATCTTTCTCAAAGAGGGCGAGCCTCGAGTCATGGATGGTCTCTAGGGAGTGGATGATCCCATGGATCAGCCCCATCAAGAAGGAGTGCTAGGGGACTCTCTCCTGAGCCTTTGGATGAGTATGTTAGGGGTATAGGATCAGCTCCAATTCCTTGAAGTTTGTTTTCCCTAGTTTTGGGGGGATTGTTGGTGCATTTACTGACTCGATTAGAGGGTTGTCCTTTGGTTATGCCAGGTATTCCAACAGTACCGAGTATGGATCCTCTAGTTGCACCTTCTTCTATTTTACATACTTCTCAGACCCTGAGTACTATTCCTCCATCAGTGCTGACATTTGAGTATGGTGTTCCAAGATTAGAGGTTCAACCTTCATCTATGTTATCTCCATAGATGGGATCTTAAACTACTAGATTCACTATGCCTCCTCTTGCTATAAGTACTGTTATGTCTTTTGAGGATCAGAAAAGGCTTAAGAGATTTACTCATTTGGGTCCTCCTAGATTTAGTCATGCTATAGAGGAGGATGCCTATGAGTTGTTAATTAATTGTTGAGAGAATTTGCATAATTTGGGTTCACTTAAGTCACATGGAGTTGGTTATACTACTTACTAGTTGAGAGATACTGCTAGAGATTGGCGGATAGCACTTGTTGGTTGTAGACCTCTTGATTCTCTTGATATGACTTGTGGTCAGTTTTCCAATGCACTTTTGGAGAGGTTTATGCCTTACAGTTTGTGAGATCAGATGTGAGATAAGTTTGATCGCCTAGAGATGAGCTCCATGACTGTTGTAGAGTATGAGGCACTTTTGGAGAGGTTTATGCCTTATAGTTTGTCTAGATATTTTTATGGTCGCATTTCCATTGAGTTTGAGAAGATTTGAAAGTAACTGAAGGGGGTCTCTCTTTAGTTGACGACGTCTCAGATGGTTGTATTTGGAGTATAGTGGATCATGCTAAGATGACTGAGGGGATTCTACAAGAATCTCAAGGAGGCGCCTAGAAGGTGTGCCATTTTGGTAAGTTAAGAGGTCAGGATTCTCAAGGTATAGATTTCAGAGGTTCCGATGGGTATCATGGTAGACTAGTGCAGGCATCCTTATAGAGTTTGGGCAGTGGGTCTTCTGGTCCAGAAGTTTAGGGTGTCTATTCGGGCCCAGTTGTAACTTCTTCTTTTGAGTCGAGCCGTAGAGCTCGATTTTTTTGTGATGAGGTTGTCCATGTGGCCAAGGGTTGTCCCTACCTTGTGATTAGAGTCTCTTCTATTACAGTTGTGAGAGGTAGGGTTACTACTAGAGGTGCGGGAGGCAGGGGTAGTGGAGCCTGTGGTGGTGGTCGTGGGGTTACTCGTCCAGTTGGTCTTCGTGGACAGTGCAATTCTATACCAACTAAACCTGAGTCAGAGTCTTCAAATGTTGTGATAACAGGTATCGTCCCCGTTTATTTCAGATCTACATCTATTATGTTTGATTCTTAATTGTCACAACCTAAACCAGGGCCTAGTCATAACGGATATCGTAGGCCCACCCTAAGATGGAGAGTAGACTAATTATCCGACCACAATATAGATAAGTTGAAACAGTGGAAGACAACCAAACCATAAAGATAAGATAGTTAATGTAACTCAAAAGTTCTAAGAGTCAACAATTACTAGGCCAGGACATGCCCCCGACCATGGACAAAAAGGGAATCCAAAATATAAAAAAAACTAAAGGAATTTCGATAATCATAAAGAAAGTAGTGAAATGTCCATCCTTCAAGAAGATGGAGGCTCACCAATTCAACTCAGACTAACCGACTAACCAGAATCACCTAACTTTGCACAAGGTAATTGAAGAAACCCCTAGGACCTTACATCATAAAATGATGTAGCATCTAGGGATGGTTAGCGGGGTGAGCGCTAGCATCTAACTCAGGATAAGGGATAAAATAATTCTATTTTCTGAAACCAAACCAATCTCAATGTACATGTTCACATACGTACACATATATATATATATATACATTTAAGATGTCCGAATAGGATATAGGGTTTAAGCATGAGATTTAAAACCATTAACCTGGATTGTGTAGCTTTAATCATCCCAAGGGAAGTTATGGGATATATGGGTTTAACTCCCCTTACTGAAAGGGCCTAGTGCATGTTAGCTGTACAAACCAGAGAAATCCAAGGAAGGGCCAGGGAATGCCTTAATGCTAGCCATTCTAAAGTGTATGTGTGTGTATATATACACACACACACATATATGTATATAAAGTGCGAACTATACAAACAGTCACCAAGACCCCTACATTGGCAAATGTGGTTTTCAGTATTGGTCCCCCCGGGACCTCCACCTTCACGGAGAGCTACACGACTCCCTTTTAAGCCCAAATTAAAACATTTGCACATAAACCCATACATTTAACCAAGGAGTCATCCATTAAGTCATTTACCGAATGGTATCTTCATAACAATTAAACCAATTTAAATTTCCAAGTTCAAATTTAAAATCAATCCATGGCCACCGAGGCCTTTCAAAACCATGTTTATATTTCATTAACCTTTTATTTAACGAAAGGATTAAAAAGCAAGTTAAATTATGCATATATCCATGTTTCAAAACACTTTTCATAAATTTCATTGAGGTTAATACCAATTCCAATACAAAAATCCATCAATTTGGGGGAATACCACGACTCCCTTCCCATCCACCATATCCATGCAAAATTTTAGTTCAAGGACCATGAAATAAAGCACGAATAGCAATTCCAAAACCATGGGAAAATCAACCAAGTAATAATCATACAAAACCCTCAACCCATCATTCAAAAACCAACAATTAAATTCACATAAACAATGATTAAACACATGATTTTATATAAAACCAAGTTAGGGAAGAGATACATGCCTAAAAACACCAAGAAATTTGAAGAAGAAACCACAATTTGAAGCCTAGATTACCAATTCCCTTGAAAACCCTAATTGTTCTTTCTTAGAAAATTTGAGAGAGAAACGAGTGTTTATGTTATGTTAATTAGTGGAAATACGGCTAAGGGAAGGGTTTTAATATGGAAAGTAATGAGATGGAAGGAAAAGACCACAATGCCCTTAATGAGATTGTGTAGGAAATATAACTCCCAGTTTCTACGGGTCTCGTAACGACCCGTGGTCACTGGTCATAAGTCATCACCATGACTCGTAGTTTGGGTAGAAATTTTTGGCTCCTTTACGAGTATGGTCACGAGTCACACCCTAAGATTCATGACCAGACCTTAGGACTCGTAGTGTACTAGTCATAATCATAACAAAATAATGGACTATTTCACTGGTGGGACTATGAGTCCCACCTTACGACTTGTTTTGTTTGACCACAACTCATGAGGGTTTAGTCGTTCTTAAGATAGAAACATAGGGCAACTTAACTGGTCAGACAATGATTGGCACTATATGACTCATGAGGAGTCTTCATGAATCATCACCTGAGACGTACCTTGGACAGTATGACTAAACCTAGAAATTTATAGGACCCGAAACCTAGGGTATTACATACCCCCAGGATCATTTGTCCTCGAATGAGGAGTTAAGGCACTTATTAGCATGAATACTAAATAGAATGCAACCACCAAACCATACACAAATTCAAAATGTGCCAAGAGTAAAATGGAATCCATACCTCAAACACTTTCATTCTATACGGGAAACAAGAATGGATATTTGGACTTCATGTCCTCTTCAACTTCAAAGTAGCTTTTTTCACCTTTTGATTCCTCCAAAGGACCTTACCGAAACTACATCCTTAGTCTCTAATCTACACACTTTCTTATACAAAATCTTAACAAGGGCTTCCTCATAAGACAAGGAATTTGAGATACCAACATCTTTCAAAGGGAAAATCAAAGAAGGATCACCTACACACTTCTTCAATATCGACACATGGAAAGCCGAATGAATATAACCCAAACTCGCAGGCAACTCAAATTCATAGGCAATATTTCTAACTCTCCTTAAAATTTGATATGGACCAACATAACAGGGACTGAGCTTCCCTTTCTTCCAAAACCGCATCACTCCCTTCATAGGAAAAACTTTCAAGAACACTCTATCATTAACCTCAAACTCCAACTCCCTTCACCTTATATCCAAATAGGAGTTTTGGCAACTTTGGATAGTATTAAGCTTATCATCAATCACCTTTACCTTATTCATGGATTGGTGAACCAAGTTAGGACCAAACAACCTAGGCTTACCAACGTCAAACCATCCAATGGGAGACCTACACCTCCTACCATAAAGAGCCTCAGAAGGAGCCATCTGAATGCTCAAATAATAACTATTGTTATATTCAAAATCAATAAGATGAAAATGATTAACCCAAATACCTCTAAAATCAATCACACAAGACCTTTGAATATCCTCCGAAGTCTATATAGTCCGTTCTACTTGTCTATCCATCTGAGGGTATAAATTGGTGCTAAGGTTAACCTTAGTCCCCAAACATTTTTGAAACAAAAGTCATAAGTGAGAAGAAAATTGGCTACCTCGGTCTGAAATGATGGACACCAGCGCCCCTTGCAACTTGAAAATCTCCTAAATAAATAACTTAGCACAGTCCTCTCCAGAGTTGGTAGTCCTTATATGAAAAAGTGAGGAGACTTAGTCATCCTAACCACGATGACCAAAATCAAATCATGCTGGTTGCGAGACTGTGGAAGACCTATAAAAAAATTCATATTGATTATTTCCCACTTCCACATTGGCAACTCTATTACTTGAGATATGCCACCTGTCCTCAAATGCTCAACCTGCACTTGCTGACAAACCATATAATTGGAACCAAAATTTGCCATATCATTCTTCATATTATTCCACCAATAGATCTCCTCAAAGTTATGGTACATCTTCGCCGAACCTAGATGAACTATATATCTAGACTCTTGAGCCTCAGGTAAAATCATTTCGCATAGTCTATCAATATCTGGAAAACACAATATTCCTTGATACTTCAAGATACTGTTACTACCAATCTCAAAGGCCATAACCTTTTTTTGTCCTTCATCATCCTTAATCTGCATAAGAGTGGGGTTCAAAGCTTGCTTATCCTTCACCTCAACACCAAGAGATGATTTAACCACTTCTTTAATAATCACTTCCCTATCTTTAAAGACCAAAAGATGAACTCCCAAATTAGCTAACCGGTGAATATCCTTCACCAATCATTTTTTGTCCTTATCCAGATGAGATAAGCTCCCCATAGATAACCTACTAAGAGCATCAACAGCCATATTAGCTTTACCTGGATGGTAGTGAAGATTCATGTTGTAATCCTTAAGAAATTTGAGCCACCGTCTCTGCCTAAGAGTCAAGGTATTTTGAGCAAACACATACTTCAAGATTTTATGATTGGAATAGATGTCCATATACAACCCATACATATAATGGCACCAAATCTTCAAATCAAAAACTACAGAGTTGGATAATTCTTCTCATGAACCTTAAGTTGTCTGGAAGCATAGGCCACAACTATACCATATTCCATTAAAATGCAACCCAATCCAACACATGATGCATCATAATAAACAACAAACTCATCACTACCCTCGGGTAGGGTCAAAATCGGAGCAGAAGTCAACTTATCATTCAACTTTCCAAAACTACCCTAAAAGTATCAGACCACAAGAACTTAACTTTTTCTGAGTCAATTTTGTCAATGGCGAAACAATGGATTAGAAACTCTTCTCAAATCTCCTATAATACCTGGCCAAGTTCAAGAAGCATTGAATGTCGATTAGAGTCATAGGTCTAGCCCACCTCTTAACCACCTCAACTTTTTGTGCATCCATATTGATCTTTTTACTAGAAACAACATGTCCTAGAAAAGTTACAACATTCAACCAAAATTCATACTTAGAAAACTTTAAATACAACTATTGATCCTTAAGAGCTTGCAACCCAATTTAGAGGTGATTAGTATGATCCTCCCCGCTCTTAGAATACACCAAGATATCATCTATAAATACTATGAAAAACAATTCCAAGAACAGTCTAATCAACCAATTCACAAGACCCACAAAGTTAGCCAGAGCATTAGTCAATCCAAATGACATAACAAGAACTCATAACGACCATACCAGGTTCAAAAAATGGTCTTGGGAATATCAACCTCCCTAATTTTCAACTGATGATAACCCGAATAAAGATCAATCTTAGAGAATTATTTAGCACACTGAAGCTGATAAAAGGTCATCAATCCTAGGAAAAGAATACTTATTCTTCACTGTCACCTTATTTAACTGACGATAATCTATACATATCCGAAGAGATCCATCTTTCTTTTGCACGAAAAAAATAGGAGCACCCCATAGAGAAACACTAGGGTGGATAAAACTTTATCCAAAAGATCCTTTAACTGCTCCTTAAACTCCCTTCGATAAGTTAGAGCCATTCTGTAGGGAGGAACAAAAATTGGATGGGTATCCTATAAAAGATCAATCCCAAAGTCTATCTCCCTATAGCGAGGAATGCTAGAAAGATAATCAGGAAAGAACTCAGGAATTTGTTAACCACAGGGATAAATTGCAAAGAAGGACCCTCTAAACTAGAATCCCTAACCCAGACAAAATGATAACGACACCCCTTGGAAATTAAATTTCGAGCTCTAAGATAAGAGATAAACCTCTCTTTAGGAACCAAGGAACTTCCCTTCCATTCAATCACCAAATCACTAGGGAATTTGAAACTGGCCTTTTAGGTCCTACAATCTAAAGAAGAATAGCATGAATGAAGCCAATCCACCCCTAAAATTACATCAAAATCTATCATATCAAGCTTTACGAAATCCATAAATGTATCCTTATGAAAGATAGACACCACACAACCCATTAGACCTTTCTATCCATAACAAAATCACTTACTAAGGTAGACATTAAGAAGGTATCAAAAATAGTTTTAGGACTAAAATCAAAATGCACAACCAAATAAGGTGTTTCATAAGAAAGGGTAGATCCCAGATCAAGCAAATAGTAAATATCGTAAGAGAAGAGATATAACATGCTAATGATAATAGCAGGAGATGCCTTAAATTATTGATTGGTGTAAAGATCATAGAGATGATTTCGGCCAGTGCTGATACCCAAAGTAGCACCCTTTGGTACAGGAGCTAATAAAGTGACAATTGGAACCTTATTAGCCTGATAAGTTGTTTTACTATGAAAATTCTTTTGAATATGACCAGGATGACCATAATTGAAGAACAATTTCCTCCTCTTATCACAATAACCATGGTGAAGTTGTCCACAAATTCAATAAAAAAGGATACGATGGGGCTGATTGAGCTCTACTAGCCTGAGACTAGGCACTTTATGCCTTAGGACCACTGCTAGTCTATAATCAATGATCACCAGATGTCTTAGAATATGGAGCACTAGCTAAAAAATTGGAATTAGAAATCCTGTCATTCTTCTTCTTGGTCCACTGCCTACCATCTCTCCCACTATTCTGCTTATTCAAGCCCTGCTCTGAATATCTAAACTTTTTGTTCTACCTCTCTTCCATCTCTACCTATTTTTTCTTTTTATCCTTAACTTGTTACATATACACCACCAGCCTAAAGATATCTCTGCCATTATTTAACATCACAGCCTTACACTCCAATACCAAGTCACGAGATAAACCTGAAGCAAACTTTCTTATTCTAGCCCTCATACGGACACCAACTCTGGAGTATAAAATGACAACTGATGGAACTTCTGGCCATACTCCTTCATACTCATTTTACCTTGACTCAAGTTCACAAACTCTTTAGCCTTAGCCTTCCTTAATTCTTATGGGTATAAACTATCAAGGAAGGCACCAAAAAACTTTTCCCATATTTTCTACTCAGTATCATCACCCCTTAATTGCTCTCAGTCCTCATATCACTAATAAGCAACATCTTTTAAATAATATGTAACAAAATCTACTTCCTCTATATCAGTAGCATGAATTACCCTAAACAACCTCTCTATACTGTTAATAAACACTTAAGGATCCTCTTCAACCTTAGAGATAGTAAATGCTAAGGGATTAAACCTCATAAACTAACCAACCCTAGTGACCTCAAATAAAGGAGAAACAAAACCAACAGGGCTATCTTGATGAGATTGGGAGACCAACAATTGAGAAAGTAGATGAATAGACTAACAGAACTTCGCATTAGAAATATTCCCTTGAGGTGTCTGAGCAAGAGTGTCACCAGTTAGGGAAGAACTAGTGAGGACCAATGGAACCCCAAGTAGAGTAGCACAATCAGGATCAGGGACCCTAGACCTGGTATGAACTCCATAAATAGGGTGAGTGCCCTCTATATTACCCTCACGTGGGACAGAGGTTTTATAAGAGTCTCTACGAATATCAAATCTTCAAGGATGCATGATTTGAAATGCGAGCAAACCAATAGTTAGAGAAATTCCATGACCCTAGAATCTATAGCCCAAAATAGAACACAAGAAAAGGAAACATTCCTAAATGCCTATAGCCTCACCCTTATAAATATGACATGCTACATATCAATAAAAGAGACTCTATTTGACATGACTTTATGGACACCTAAATTCCCTAAACCTATGCTGTGACTCGAAGCTTGTCACAACCCAAATTAGGGCCTAGTCATAATGGGTATCTCAAGAACGCCCTGAACTTGAGACCACCCTAAAGCTTATCTATCTAAGCACAATATAGATAAACAAAAACAATGGAATACAAACCTATCATAAAGATAAGATAGTTAATGTAGCACAAAAGTAAGTTCAAAGAGTTAACAATAACCCTTCCCACACTTGTCCACAAAAGCTTCTACAAATCGAAATACCAACTAGGTCGGGACATGTTCTTGTCCATGGATAAAAAGGGAATCCAAAACATCAAAAGACCAATGAGATTTTGTAATCATAAAGATAGTAGTAAACTATCTAGCCTTTAAAAAGATGGAGGCTCACCAATTCAATGCAGACCAACCGACAAACTAGAACCACATAAATCTGCACAAGGTAACCAAAAAATCCCTAGGACCCTACATCATGAATAATCTATTGTTCAAAGATGGTTAGCGGAGTGATTTCTAGCATGTAACTCAGGATAAGGAATAAAATAATGCCATTTTCAAAAATAAAACCAATCTTAATATACATGTTCACATATATGTATATACTTATATTTAAGATGTCGGGATAGGGTACAAGGTTTAAACATGAGATTTAAGACCATTAACCTAATCGTGTAGCTCTAATAATCCTAAGGCACCCACAGGCTATATGGGTTCAGATCCACCTATTAAAAGGGCCTCAATGCATGTTAGCTGCACGAATCGAATAAATCCAAAGAAGGTCCAGGGAATGACTCAACCCTAACTATTCTAAAATGTATATATATTAAGTGTGAACTATGTACACGGTCACCAAGACCCCCATGCTGACAAAAGTAGTTTCCAGTATTGGTCCCCCGTGACCTCTATCTTCACAGCGAGCTACACAACACCCTTTTAATGCCAAATTAAAACATTTGCACAAAAACCCATCTATTTAACCAAGGATCATCCATTAAGGCATTTATCAAATGGTATCATTATACCAATTAATCTTGCAAGCCAATTCCATTATGCCATTTTAAAATTGTTAAACTAATTTAAACTCTACCAAGTTCTAATTTAAAATCAATCCATGGCCATCGAGGCCTTTCAAAACTATGATTATATTCCATTAACCTTTTATGAAATGCAAGATTCCAAAAACAAGTAAAATTATACATATATCCATATTTCAAAACCAATTTCTTAAACGGTGGTGATGTTAATGCCAATTCCAATAACAAAATCCACCAATTTAGGGGAATGCCACGACCTCCTTTCTATCCATTATACTAAAACAAAATTTTAGTTGAAGTACCATGAGATAAATCATGAATAACAATTCCAAAACCAGGGAAAAACCAACCAAGTAGTAATCATATAAAACCCTCAATCCATAATTCAAAACCTAATAATAAAATTCACATAAACCATCATTTAACATATGATTTTATATAAAACCAAGTTAGGAAAAAGATGCATACCTGGAAACAACAATAAACTTTAAGAAGAAATAATAATTTGAAGCCTAGTGACCAATTCTTTTGAAAACCCTAATTGTTCTTACTTGGGAAATTTGAGAGAAAAGAGAGTGTTTATGTTATGTTAATTGGTGGAAATAGGGATATGGGAAGGGTTTTAAGTCATGGAAAGTAAAGGGATGGAAGGAAAAGACCATAATGCCATTAATAAAATCATACAAAAAATATTACTCCTAGTCACTACGGGTCTCATAATGACTCATGGTCACTGGTCAAAAGTTTTCACCATGACTCATAGTCTGGGAAAAAAGTTTAGGCTCATTTATTGGTATTTCCATGAGTCCTAGTCATAACCACAAAAAAAATAATGGACAATCTAACTGGTGGGACTACGAGTCCCATCTTATGACTCATTTTGACTAACCACAACTCATGAGGGTCTAGTAATACTATAATGACCCAAGACTATCCCCTAGTCATTAAATGATGCTCATAACCTTGAAGGACCATAAGCTAACCCTTTCTTGATATCTGTACTATGAGCACTGCATAATATTTGAAAATAAACATGGAAAAATAGGCAAAAACAAGCCATAAGGTTTAGCACATCTATAAATGCTCAAATCTGAAAACTGAATCCTAATACATCCATCTAAAAAGATTCTAATTATTTGAACTATGGAGTTGATGGGACATGTCCCCAACTACATTCGTCAACTGAAAATAAACAAAGTGTGATGCAATAATAATACAAGGATCATCCTCGAATGAAGAGGACTCACTTCTAAGTCTACTACTACTGACTAGGACTGAACTACTAAGGGAATTTTAGATCACGTGCCTCTGGACCTATGGTGTCAAATAAAACACCATAGTGCAAATGCGTCGGTATGGGAATGTACCGAGTATGCAGATAAGGTAAGGCTAAATGCAAGGGCTCATGCATAAACAGTTACATTACTGAATAATCATGAGAGTACCGAACGAGAACATGTACAAGAATGCATAAACCATAATCACAATCATCACAACCCTAGTTACTAAAACTCACATACTGCTTTACTATCATCTGAAGTCACTACTAACACTGAGCTACTGAATCACTGAATCATCTGATACTGATATTGATTAACTAAATATACTCACATAAATGACTGAATTCTGAGCTCACTGTTCTCAACTGACGAAATTAGATATCAACCTTTCTCTAACGGATGACTCCGAAATATATTATCAATGATAAAAAACTGATCATGTCCAAATCTGACAATAAGAATACTCAATAGAATCTGAGACTGAGATCAAGCCTATCTATCAGGAGATCTCTGGATCTAATAAAAAGAATACTCAACTGAATCTGAGACTGAGATCAAGCCTATGTATCAGAAGATCTCTGGATCTGATAACAAGAATACTCAACTAAATTTGAGACTGAGATCAAGCCTATCTATCGAGAGATCTTTGGATCTGATAACAAGAATACTCAATTGAATTTGAGACCAAGCCTATCCAACGGATAGTTATGAATTAATAAAACTAGCTGAGTTCCTCACTGAGATAGACGACTGTACCTCACAGTCCTAATTTTTGAAGATTGATACTAAAACTGCAATTGTGGGAAGTAGTTACTTAACCAATATGCCCCATCCTGCCATAAGTGGGGTCCAACCTATAACACCAGCTGGAAAGGTATCAATACCGTGCCATAGGTAAATACCTCTCTGGTCAAACCACTCTAACGAATGACCCTCACAAAAAGTCAACCAAAGGGAATATAATAGTCAAACCTCTCTAATGGTGACAACCTCTACTGACGGGGACTCCTGCATCTTATGCTGGTTATACAGTTTTGGATTTTAGGGATTGCTCCTAGCGACTCAGGCTCTCTCTAATAGAGAGTCACCATTCCTTCCCTCACTCGGTGCTAGTTCCTACTCTCAACTGAAAGACTCTAAACTAAATTTTAAACTGAACACAAACTGAACTAAATCTGATACTGATCATATTTCTCAATTAATCTGACTGAGTTAAGCTAAATTCATATGGTTCTGTATCTAATAGAATACTAATGAATTAAGGTATTTGAATAATGATATAGAGTTTGAATAGATTACTCGGTCACTACCGAGGTTAGAACTAAACACTTGAATATAACTAGATCTGAGCTAAGTACAGCTCTGAGGCTAGATTACTAGCAATACGGGGATTACTGAGATTATTGAGATTTCTTAAGTTCTATATCTATCTGAGGATATAGAGTTCTATAATTTATTAAGTTTTGAGAATCATGGCCAGATAGGGATTATCATGAAAACTGACATAGGATCTAGATAGTAGCTAAATTATCGGGTATAAATACCCCCAAGACTCGATAACATAAAAGTAAAATATAACCATTCTTTACTAGTCATAACTATATTCATTCATTCATCATCACAATCACCAAAGTATCTATTCAAGCATTTAGGAATCATAACCATATATTCATATCACAATCACTAAGGCATCACTTCAAGTAATTAGGAATCATAGACATATAATAGCGTAGGGGAAAACATGTTACTATATCATACTACATTCAATAAGGTCTTGCATCAAGTACTTTGCACGTATATTAGTTTTGGCATGTATTGGATAGCACATGATTTGGGAAAACTTCATACTATCATGTCACAACTAACTCATCAAGAACTTGACATGTATTTAAGGCTAAGCATGTATGCAAGAGAAATTAATTGGAGAATTTCCTACTATCATGTCTCAACTTGTTCACTAAGACCTTTAAACAAACACTAGGCATGCATGGGTCTACACCTAATTGGGGATTCCATGATATCATGGCATAATTCATTCACTAAGGCATTCATCAAACACTTGGAATACATGGGTTGCACCTAATTAGGGATATCAAGCTATCATACCATAATTCATTCATTAAGGCATTTCAACAAATATTTGGCATGCATGAACTTGCACACAATTGGGGTTTCCTAATCAACATTCTATAAAGGCCCTAATTCTTCACATAAGCATTTTATCAAACATAAGGGAAGTATGATTTGCTTATTCAACCACTTCTACACTTAATTGACATGAACACATCACATAAAGAGCAACTTGTAGAGGGTTTATCATAACCATCACATGAATTCCACATACTAGGGTCAAAGATGTAAAGCCTTATAAATAAACATGAATCAAAACTCAATGATAGAAGGAATATCAATTTCAACTCACATGAATCATGAAAACCCATAAATATAATATCTTTGAATTTTAGAAAAGGGTTCTTGAGTTTCTTGGATGAAAGAAACCTAAGAATCAACATCTACATACCTTGGAAAAACTCTTTTCTTGAAAGTTCTTGGAGATATTCTTGATTCCTCTTGATTTCCCTTGATCTCTATTGATTTTTCTATAAGAAAAAATAAGGATTTTGATGTTGAAGATGGGAAATGAGGTTGAGATCCTTTTATCGGGTATATATAGGGGCTGAAAAAGAGTGGGAAAAGACCAAAAAACCCTTGAAATTAAGCTGAAAAATCATGATGTTACATGCTGGCGTGACGTGCCATAATTATGCCAGCTCACTGGAAATTGGACAATTGGGAAACTGCATGACGGAACGATGCGGTGGCAATTGTGTTGCCACCTTGGTTACGAACTGGAAAGGCACCGCAATATGGTGGAATCGCATTGGTGCACTGGAAATTGATAATTTTGAAATTAAGCCTTGGTGTAACATGCCATAATAATAGAGCCTCACTGGATTTTGATGATTGCCATTTTTGATGACTCCACGATGCACTAAAGTGCCAGGTGGTACACTGTCTCACTAAAATAGCTATAACTCTTTGCCTGAGTATCAGATTTGGGTGAATTTGGTCTCGACAAAAAGCTTATTCAATTATCTAAATGACTATAAAAAATTCTACGTTGTTCAAAGTATTTCAGACTTAGGAATACACCTCTCAAACTTTTCGGACTGGATTTTTACTTTACAGAACACATTCTAAGGCTCAGACTAGGAGAGAATTTTATAGGGTGTTACAAATACTCAAGACATAAATATTGGATAACCTATCTGGTTATATAATGATTGACACTATATGAATCATAAGGAGTCTTCATGACTTGTTGCCTTAGTCGTACCTTGGACAATGATGACTAAACCTAAAAATTTGCAGGGTCCAAAACTTGGGGTATTACATGGATTGACTTTCTCCTATATGTCTGCATATTTTTCTTTGAGTTTTGATTCAGTTATTGAGCCTTTTTCTATTCCTATTTATGTATCTACCTTAGTAGGTGATTCTTTAATAATGGATTAGGTGTACCGATACAGTATTATGACTTTTGCTGGGCGTGAGGCTTGGGGTAGATTTTCTTGTATTGGATATGGTTGATTTTGATATTATTTTGGGTTTGGATTGGTATTCTCCTTATCATGCTTTCTGGATTGTTAAGCTAAGATCACGACTTTAGCTTTGCCGAGTGTATGATGATAGCTTGGTAGGGTGTGCTTTATTCTAGTCCTAAGAGAGTTATATCAAATGTTCAAGCTCGTATATTGACTGAGAGGGGATGTTTATATTATTTAGCTCATATTCATGATACTTGTGTTATTTCATCTCATTCTTTGGATTCCATTCGTGTCTTTCGTGAGTTCATGGATATGTTCCTTATAGATTTTCCTGGTATTCCTCTGGATTATGAAATTGATTTTTACATTTATGTTGAGCTAGGTACCAATCCCATTTCTATTCCTCCTTATAGGATGGCCCTAATTGAGTTTATGAAATTAAAGGATTAATTGTAGGAGTTATTTGATAAATGATTTATTCAACCTAGTATATCTCCATAAGGTATGCTTGTCGTGTTTGTGAAGAAGAAGGATGGTTCTATGCTAATGTGTATTGATTATTAGTAGTTGAATAAGGTAAAGATATCCTCTTTCTTATATGATGATCTGTTAGATCAACTTTGGGGTGTTGCGATATTTCTAAAGATTGACTTGAGATACGGTTATCACCAGTTGAGGATTAGAGCTTTAGATATTCCAAAGATAGCTTTTTGAACTCAATATGGTCATTAAGTGTTATTGGTCATGTCCTTTGAGCTGACTAATGCCCCTCCTGCGCTCATGTAGTTGATGAACTAGGTGTTTCGATCGTATCTCGACTCCTTTGTTTTTATATTTATAGATGATATCTTGGTTTATTCTAAGATTGAGGCCAATCATAAGGAGCCTTTACGGATTGCGCTTTTGAAATTGAGGAATAAGAAGTTGTATGGCAATTTCTCTTTGTGAGTTTTTGTTGGAGTCTATTTCCTTCTTGGGTCATGTACCGATTAAAGAGGGTATTATGGTTGATCTAACCAAGATTTCAATAGTTCATGATTGGGCTAGTTTTACTTTGCCCACTGAGATTTGGAGTTTTGTTGGTATGGATGGGTATTGTTACTATTATGTTAAGGTTTTCTTATCCATTACAGTTCCGTTGACCAAGGCCACTCAGAAGAAGATTTCCTATTAGTAGTTCAATTCTTGTAAGGTGAACTATTGAAAGTGTAAGGATTTATTGAATTCAACTCTTATCTTGACTTGGCCTAAGGAGGACGTGGGTTTCACCATACTCTATAATGCTTTAGGTGTTAGGTTAGGTGTTGTGTTGATGCAGGAGGTTAAAGTGATTGTGTATGCTTCTCGTCAGTTAAAGCCCCATGAGAAGAATTATCCAACCCATAATTTCGAGTTGTACACAGTTGTTTATACTTTAAAGTTGTGGAGGTACAACTTTTATGGAGTCCGTTGTGAGATTTTCTCAGATCATCTTAGCCTTCAATATGTCTTCATCCAGTGGTATCTCAATATAAGGAAACATCATTGGTTTGAGTTGCTTAAGGATAATAAGTTTACTATTCTCTTTTATCTAGTTGCTAATATAGTTGCTGATGCCTTGAGCCAGATGTCGACTATCATGGCTAGCTTAGCGCATATTTTTATCTAGATAAGGCTTTTGTGCTTAGAGGTTTAGTCTTTAGCTAACCAAATTATTAGGCTTGATTTTTTGACACCGGGGTGTGTTTTGGCATTTATGGAGGCTAGACCCTCTATGATAGAAAAGATTTAAGCTCAACAGTTTGATGATGAGAGATTGAGATCAATTCAAGGTAAGGTTTTAAGTGGTGAGGCTAAGGAAGCCTCACTTGGTTCAGATGGTATTTTGAGGAATGAGGGCTGAGTTTGTGTGTCTAGAGTGGGTGATTGGATTAGTCTGATTTTAGAGGTGGCTCATTTTTCAAGGTATTGCATCCATCCGAGAGTGACTAAGTGTATCGTGATTTGAGGCAACATTACTGGTGGGGTGGTATGAAGGAAAAATGTAGTGGGATTTGTATCTCATTTCCTTTGTTGCAAATAGGTGAAGGTTGACCATTCGAGAGCTAGTGGATTGCTTTAAAGGTTACCTATTCTTGAGTCGAAATGGGAACGGATCACTATGAACTTTCTAATCAGATTGCCTCACACTTTTCATGGTTTATATAGCATTTGGTTTATCATTGACTAATGGATCAAGTCTTCTCATTTAATTCTGATGCAGGTCTTCTTCAGTGCTGAGACACTGGCCCGTATCTACATTTATGTGATTGTGTGCCTTCATGGTTTGCTAGTTGTCTATCATTTCAGATTGAGGTTCTGCATTCACATCTCACTTTTGGATGACTTTTTAGGATGATTTAGGCACTTGGGTTGATCTTCTCACAACATTTCATCCCTAAACTGATGGTCAGTCAAAGCGGACTATTCAGGTTTTAGAGGATGTGCTCCATGCTTATGTGATGGACTTTGGTGGCTAGTGGGAGTAGTATTTGGCGTTAGCAGAGTTTTGCATATAATAATAATTACTATAGCTACCATTACAGTATTGATATGACTTGAATTCAAACATGAAGTAACCTAATTTACATGGGAAGACATGTTGACATGGCTTGAATTCAAATTTCTAAGAAGACATGGATTAAATTCATAGTTTACATGGATAATTTCCTAGAAGAAGGTTAGAATCCATAATTGAATAAAAAGGGGATTTTTGGGACTCAATAGGTGGAAGGAACCCATTGATTAATAGCCCACACACCTTAATGGTGAAGCCTTGGATAAATTTCCTGGTATAGAACTTCAATTTGATGAACCCTAGTTTGTTTTAGGGAGAAAGAAATTGCCCCTTTTGCTTTGTGATGTATGATTTCTGAGTTATGATAGGTTAGGGTAGTATTGACACTTGATAACTATTGGTTAGAGGTGAAACAACATAGTTTTAGGATGAAAAGAGTGGGAAAATACCAAATAACCCTAAGAAATCATTTGGAAAACATTTGGAAGATGTCCCGACGATTTTGGCCACGACTCGTAGGTTCTAGGTGTGATTCATACCTTGAGTCATCATCAGGAAACCAGATTTAAAAGTACTAAAACATGAGGCTTGATGTTTAAATCCTTTACTGGTCAGTCTATGAGTCTCCATAACGACTTGTAATATCTGGATACGAGTCGTATGTTGAACTTGTATCACTGGGTTGAATTGTTTTGGATTACATACTGTTGTGACTATAAATCCTTCCATACAACTCGTAGCCACTGATTACGAGTCATAGTGAATAATTGAAGTCAGTGGAATTTAGTAGAGGGATTCACTAGAGTTGCTACGACTCACTCTTGATGACTCATCACGAGTGGTTACGACTGGTTACCTTGAGTTGTAGCCATGGCAGTTTATCAGGCCATTAAGGTAAATCTTCCATAACTTTTTTCCATGACCTCGAATTAATACGAGGCTTGAAGCATTGCAAAGCTAACTTCGTCGCCTATCTTTTCAGGGGTCTAGAGCTTGAAAAATTTAGGGTATTAAAATATCTCCCCCTTGGGATCATTCGTCCTCAAATGAAACTATTTAAGTTGAGGTACTAGGAAAGCTGAGATTGTGCACTAAATACCCATGACTTGAATGATTAAATTATTTAATCTGAAACTTGATGTGTGGACTGAACTAAATTCATGAATGCATTTGATGACATGAAGATGGGTATATAGATGATATGGAAAATGAGAAAATCAGTGAAGGGAAGCCATTACCTTAAACTGAATTAGAATTCATAGAAAAGAGATGGGTATACTTGGCTTGCATATCCGCTTTTACTTCCCAAGTAGCCCCCTCAACGAACTGGTTTCTCCATAAAACTTAACCAAGGGGACTTCTTTATTCCTCAACCTACGAATCTGAAAATCAAGTATCGCAACTGGGATTTTTTCATAGGAAAGACTATCTTGGACATCACACTCTCTGAGGGCATGACTGAAGCTGGGTTGCCAATGCATTTCTTTGGCAAAGAGACATGAAACATCGGATGAACTGATGCCAATTCTTCAGGAAACTCCAACTCATAAGCTACCTTCCTAGAATGACTCAATATATTATAAGGGCCAACATAGCGGGGACTAAGCTTCCACTTCTTACTAAATCTCTTTACCCATTCATGGGTGAAATTTTCAAATAAACTAGGTCACCAACTTCAAACTCAAGATCTCTTCTCCTCACATCTGCATAAGATCTCTAATGACTTTGGGTTGTCTTCATCCTTTCTCAAATCAACTAAACTTTCTCCATCACCTCATAAACAGAATCTGGCCCTATCAAAGAAGCCTCTCCTACTTCAAACCAACTAATAGAAAACCTATATCTTCTTCCATAGAAATCATTAAACAAAGCCATCAGAATACTATAGTGATAACTATTATTATAGGAAAACTCAATCAAAGGTAGGTGGTTATCCTAACTACCCTTAAAGTCAATAACACATGACCTCAACAATTCCTCTAAAATCTGAATGGTCCTATCTTCCTGACCATCCATCTGAGGGTGAAAAGCTGTACTGAGGCAAACTTGGGTATGAAGACCCTTCTGAAAATCCTTCCAAAAGTGAGAGGTAAACTAAGTACCTTTATCTGAAATGACAGACAGTGAAACCCTATGCAAATTTACCAACTCCATAGGATAGAGTCTAGCATAATCCCTAGCTGAAAAAGAAGCATGAACTGGTAAGAAATGAGTTAACTTGGTCAGTCTATCTTTAATAACCCTTATCAAATCATGTTGACGACGCGTATGAGGTAACCCTATCACAAAATCCATGTTCACCACCTTCCACTTCCAAGTGGGTATGTTAAACTCCTGTAGTGTACCACTAGGCCCTTGGTGCTCAACCTTAACCTATTGACAATTCGAACACTTAGCCATAAACTCTGTAATATCATTCTTCTTACCACTCCACCAATAGATTTCCTATAAATCACAGTACATCATAGTGGCTCCTAGGTAGATATAGTACAATACACCATGTGCCTTAACTAATATTTGCTGTTTATAACCATAAACACATAGAACACAGAGTATACCATGAAAACAAAGCACACCAACTCGTCTTTTGGAGAAAGACTCCACCTCCTGACCTCTAACCGCCTCCTTCAACTTAACCAAACTAGGATCCCTGTCTTGCTTTTCCTTTACTTTGATAACCAATGAAGATTTCAAACCATTCTAAACCCATATACTACCTTCGGCTGAATCAACTAACCAAACTGCTAACCTAGAAATCTCATGAACCATATTGACTAACTCCTTCGTATCATCCTCAACATGATAAATACTACTCATAGAAAATCTACTAAGGGCATCCACACTACATTGGCCTTGCTTGGATGATACAACACACTCATATCATAGTCTTTTAATAATTCAAGCCACCTTCTCTGATGAAGATTCAGGTCTTTTTGTATGAACATATACAATAAACTCTTGTGATCATTGAACACATTAACATTAATGACAATGTACAAGAGTACAAACAAGCGTACGTGGTCTACCAAGTAGTAAGGTGTCCTAATAAAAGTCAAGTATCGATCCCACAGGGATTTGTGTCAACAATGATTTAATTCTAGTTTACAATTTATATTAATTTTGTGCAAGATTAACCAAATAAGAGTTTTGAATATTTTAAAATAAAGTAAAAGAAACAATGAGTAAAATAAAGTATTGGAACAATCAATGGAATAAGCCCAGGGTTAAAGAACTTTAGAACAAGCATATTACGTTATTGAACTTTATTTGTTAACTTGCATATCTTAGTTGTTGATTCATAGGGTCAATTGCATGATCATGGTCTCCCAAAATCTAATCTTTTACTTTATATGGACATTACAACTACATCATTGAGCGGGGATGGAATAATCCAATTAAGTGTTTTAAAGCTATCATCCTACGTTTGAATCAAGTAAGGCATCTAAGTACATCTCTGTCCTAGATGCTAAGTTAAATTCTTTATTTCATAAAGAATAAAAACCCATACTTTGTTCATCTCCATGTTCTATCTCCCTATTCCCTTTCCTGAGTTCACAAGGTCGACAATATATGTTTTTTTGGGTGATCAATCCATCAAATAGTTAAATCAAAGATAAACAAACAACCATTATTGATAATCTATTTAGATGAAATTAATTCAAAATAATAAAACTCATATTCTTAGCTTTAACCCTAGAAAGGGAGATTCTAGCTACTCATAGTCATAATCAATATCCAAATAATTGTATGACTGATTAAAACCATAAATAAACTAAAAAAATATAAAACCTAAAAAGAAGTTGTGGTAGCCTCCAATGTTGTTCCAAGCGGTCTAGGGTTTTCCAAGATTCTTTAAGATTTTGAAAACGTGTTTTAAAATGTTATATTTATAGTTCACAAGTCATAAACCGACTTGGATTAGGTGTACACTTTTTTCTTATTTAGCAAGGCAATACTTTTTGATTTTGGGCATCACTGCGCCGCAGTATAGTTCCAAATGTCATCACTGGGCACTTTTAGCATAAATGGGCACTTTTTTCTCAATTTTTGTGCTCACCGCGAAGCAGTACAATTGCGTTAAGCTACTATTTTGAGACAAATGCCAAATTGACTTGACACCACGATGTGGATTTTTACCATTTTGGCCCTTTTTGAATCATTTGGTTTGCAGCACGCGCCAATTGGCCAAGAACCCAACCCACACGCACCCAAGACATTCTAGTGGTCTAAATTGCGTCCAAGTTGTGTATTATTCTTTTGTTGAGCATTTACAAGGCTTTTTGAATTGTTTCCACTTGATTTGAAGGTTGTATATCCTTCATGTATCATCATAATCCATTCACCAAGCGTCTTTGATCTTTGACTCATTGTTTCGACTCTTGTCTTGCCAATTGACCTTTGAATGTTATCCCTAAGTTTTTACACATATAACTACACAATAACAACCTTAGGAACTCATTAAACACAGTAGAATCCAACACGATAGACTAGACAAACACCTAGCTCAAGCTATTCATACTAGTTTTCTTGGTTGAACTCTAAATGCTCAAATTAAAGAGAAACTCATATGAATACACCATTAAATATTGTAAACACATACTTGGGGCCAAACTCATCGACGAACCCCTAAATTTGGGACGATCTTTCACTTTGGCACCTCAAGTGGACACTGTTCACTTTTGACACCTCAAGTAGCCATAAAGTGTGTCATTTTAACACATTTTACTGAATCAGCCAGGACAGTACATTACACTCACTTTTAAGCGCGTTTTGGGGGCATTTTCATAAAATTTTAAGGATATTTTCATAATTTTTCATCTTTAATTTTTTCTAAAATTGTTAAAAATTTCTATTGTCTTCTTCTTCACATGGTCTCTCCACACAACCTTAACGATCATTAATGGAGGTTAAATTTTTCAAGAATCTAACAATACACTAACAACAATTAACAAATATTCCCTCTCCAAGTTTAGAACAGTACTAGATTGTTGTATATAGATGAACCAAAAGGACAAAGAAACCAGAAATCTGCAACCAAAGAGTAGTTGTATGTGGCCATAATCAGACCAAAGTAACACTAGAAATTGCAAAAGCTTTAAAGATAAGTAGACAAGAACTGCAGGAATTAGCTCAATTTTTGCCTCGATTTTACTCATTTAAAATCCTTCGATGGTGAAAATTTTTGATGTAGATTTTTAAATTAACATAAAAAAAATAATGTCAAATGCAATTTGATTGTGAAAATTTCCTCCAATTATGAAATCTCATTAAATCTTTAACAAATTTTATTTGGAATGAATTCTTAACCTTTTTTTTAAAAGATGATTGTGAATTAAGAGATAATTGAAGAGAAGATTTTGGTTGTGGAGGGTTGGGATGGGTGGGTAAAGGAGGTTAAACAGGTAGAAATTGGAGAAGATGACTGAATAGTGGAGAAGCAGGTGGGAGGTAGGGGTCCGTGGATGGCTGGAGAAGATAAATATAGTGTGTGGTCCAAGTGTCAATATTTAATTGATAATTTTTTTAATTTAATTAAAATTAATTATTTTAAAATTAATTTAAAGAGAAACAACAAATGTCTGTGTTTTATTCATTAATTTTTATGTTATTAGCACATGTAGCACACATATGTAGTATTTGTTTGCTGCTAATGAAAAAAGTGCTAAAATGACACACTTGAAGACTACTTTAGATGCTAAAAATGAACAGCACCCACTTGAGGTGCCAAAGTGAAAGTTCGTACCAAATTGAGAGGGCTGTTGATGGGTTTGGCCCATACTTGGACACATAAATTCTCATTTATATCATTATCAGAACATTATGCACATGAATCTACCTCAAAACAAGGCTAAAAAGGCTAGAATAGTAACAGTAGAATGCATAAATACACCTAACATCACCACCCCACACTTAAAGCCTTACTCGTCCTCAAACAACTTCTCACTATATACACCATGAGCTGGAAAAACTACACACTTCTAATTCAAACAAGACACTCAAGCTAGTACTACAATGACCTCATGGAATGTAAGTTTCAACACTAAGCATGTTACATACATAATTAATAGCTCAAGAACACCACTTTAAAACATCTTAGCCTCAAGAATTGAATCCACCAGTGGTAAACTCATGCAAATTTATCTATCAAAGACATCACATAAATCACCCACATTCATCAAAACATGTTCCCTCACAATCAATAGAGTTACCCAAAAATACTCATAATAATGCAATGTGTAACACAATGGGTGCAAGAATAAAGTTTTGCTCACTCTCACTCTCACAAGGAATTCACACGACACACGTCATGAACCATAGGCTTGCCCTTAGTGTAGTGCTCCACTAATATCAGAATGATGAACTTAGGATCAAATAGGTCTTTTCCGGATTGTAATGTAGGCTAAGGGACGGTAGGAACTATTTGGGAAAACTGAAAACATCTCTAATCGCTTTTATGCACTACATTATGCATTTAGAACAAATCTCCAACAACCAGTTTACACCATTTATCTACCCACATCATTTGTTTTTCCCCATCTTTTAAAGTATTTTCACAAACACATGATGGAAGTATTGTTTATTACCACATGAATCAATTTTTTTCATCAACCATGGGAATATTTCTAACACCATTTACATTACTTCCATCCACTACAAATAAAATACAAACACCAATAACTATTACCTTGGGGCATCAATTTTACCTTTCTCCTACGTTTTGAATTTCACACTCACTCAATTATTTTACACTAAAGAACTTAGGAACTTTTTGGATAAAATTAAGGTTTACCAAGAAAAGGATTAAGATACAAATGAGGCTACCAAGGAAAAAGCTAAAGGCTCAAATGGGCTTACTAGGATAACGCACAAAGGGTAGGTCAAAATAATGGACTCAAGGAAACGCCTAAATCATCTCCTAAACTCACATTCTTTATTTCACTTTGCACACACAATGGGAAAGTTCTACACATCACATATAACAACGAATATACCAAAAAACTTACATCAGACATGGAACATGCTTGACTCATATATGATCATCATAGACTCTTAACCAACAGTTACATGAATTCAAATTTAAGCCAAAAAGTACAAGAGTCACAAACATGAGCCTAGGTGTCTCAAAAGTAGCAATTCACTCAATTGACATGCTTTTACAACTAAAACACTTGCACCATGCAATTAAAAATAGCACCAACAAGAATATCTTACACAAAAAAATTTAAATTGAGTTAAAAATTTTGGAACTTTCCCACCCCACACTTAAAAATAAACTTTGTCCCCTGAGGCCTCTAGGCCTAGCTATTAGCATTTTTTCATATTAATGGGATCCAAGGGGACCCTACACTTAGTTTTTTCCATGTTCATTAGATTTAAGTTTTTGGTACTCAGACTTCCCATCAACCTGTGACTCAATAAAAATAAAAACTACGTGAAGTAAAAACTAAAAACTAAAAATAAACATACCTACTTAACGTGAGTTGCCTCCCAAGCAGCGCCTAATTTAGTGTCACGGCACGACCCAACTATGACTTAGTAGTTCTCTTTCCTTCTCTTTTTCATGCTTGGTCTCCATCTTTTAATTCTTTTCACCCCTCTTGGGTGTGAATTCTCAGGGGTAATAGATTTTTCAACTACAACCATTTTAGGCTCATCACTATGGATCAAATCAGGTGGTGGTAGTGGTAGCTTAGGCAACTCAGAGAGGTTGTCAGAAGAGGTTTTTTATGGAATGAACACCCCACACTTATCCCCTTTAATAATAGTAATCATGTACAAGTCTTTATATTTGGGATAGTGCGGTGAGTGGTTTGTATACCTTAAAAATTGCCTCTTCATCCTCCAACCTTATTGTCAGTGCTCTCTCTCTCAAATCGATCAGTGCTCCTCCAGTTGCTAAGAAAGAAATCCCCAAGATGATTGGTACCTGTTCGTCTACCAGAAAATCAAGAACAATAAAGTCATTAGGAATAATGAATTTACCAACCTTTATGAGGACATCCTCTATAATTCCTTTGGGATAGGCAATGAACCCTGTCTGCCAGCTACAAAAGTATGGTTGTTGGTCTAGGGTTTCCCAATCCCAATGTATTGGAAAAAGATAAGGGAATCAAATTTATGCTTTTCCCTAAGTTACTCAGTGCGTGGACCACCTTACTACTCCTAATTTTAATAAGGAGAGTACACTTTCCTGGGTCATTAAGCTTCATAGGCATTTTTTTTCTGTCATTACCACGTTACACTCTTTAGCGAGTGTTATTTCCTCCACATCCTATAATTTTACCTTATTAGCAACCACATCCATCAAGTACTTAGCATACTTGGGCATTCCCTGTAAAACTTCTAACAAAGGTAAGTTAATGTGAAGTTCTCTGAACGTGTCAAAGAACTTCATGAACATTGCATCCTCCTTCACTTTTCGTTGCCTTTGAGGGAAGGGAAGTGGCAGTATCTGCTTGTTTTCTAGTTCAACAACAACTTTAGTTTTTGAGTACTCAGACTTTGTCAAATTTTTAGCACTTTGCTCTTTTACCTTTTTCTTGGCCAAATCAGTGCCTATCTTCTTTATTTTGGATGAAGTTTCTTCATTCAACTTTTTACCTCTACTCAAAGTGATTTCCATGACTTGTTTTGGATTTTCTATGTCACTTGGAAAGCCACCTTGAGGCCTAGTATTTTGTGCCTTTTATAACTGCCCTAATTGTAGCTCCAAGTTTCTTAATACTTTTTGCTGATTTTTTACATCTGCAGCCAGCTATGTTTGATTAGCTAGAACTTGCTTCATCATCTCTTCTATGTTGCTAGTTGACTAATTTAGTTGAGCTTGTAGTTGCTGAAATTTTTATTGTTGGGCGGCCCATGGCTGATTTTGTGGCTGAGTCTGCCACTTGTAAACATTTCTATAGTTCTGCCTCTAAGCATGGCCTACGAACATCATCGATTCTGAATTTGTTGCACACATAGCCAATGAATGGACATTATTTCCACAAACTTTACACCAACCTACAGCTTGTTGGATTACATTAATTGCGGCTATAGGTTGTGATACTCCCAACTTCAGACTGCTAATTTGATTTTGCAAGGCTGAGATTTGTATGAATATGGAAGTGAATTGATAAACCTCTAACACACCTACAATTATTTTTGTAGTGCTCCTTAAGTGTGAATGCCACTCTATATTCCCTTGAGAAATATGATTCAATAAAGTGTACAACTCATCATAAGTCAGCTTAAGAGCTTGACCACCTCTAGCTGAATCTAAAATAATTTTTGTGTTATGGTCAAGAGCCTCTAAAATAGTGTGAGCAAGTACCTTATTGTACTGTTGATGGTGTGGACAGTACAACAAAAGAGCTTTGAACCACCTGTAAGAATGATAGAGATTCTCATCTGGCTTTTATTTGAAGCACACAATCTTAATACAAAGTTTCTCAGTCTTACCAGACGGAAAGAGTCGAATAAGGAATTTTCTGGCCATGTCATCCCATGATGTGATTGAATTTTCCAATTTCGCAGTCAACCACCTTTTTGCTTCCCCAATCAATGAAAAGAGGAACAGTGTCATCCTCATATAGTCTGCATTCACACCCATAGGAATGAATATGTCACTAATTTCTAGAAAGTTTTGCTAGTGGACTTGTGGATCTTTAAGAGAAAGCCTTGTGAACTATCCACTGCTAATTAGAAGCTGTAACATATTCTGTTTAAGATCAAAATTACCTCAAGTTGCTGACTTTTGAAATGAGGAGGTCAAATTGGTTGGAAGTAGGATTTCCATTTCTCTAACTATCCTGTAGGCTGCTTGTTCATCAGCCACGATGGCAGGATTCTCTTAGTTTTCTTGGATTTATGGAATTTAGAGGAGAAGGTTTGCTTCTCCCTTGAGTTGATGGAAAAGTTGCTCAAGTTCTGAACTTAGTTCAACCAAATCCCGATCCCTAGCCAGCTTACTACTTTATAAACCTGTTTCCTACAAATACAGAACCAAGACCAAGCTTAAAAAACACTAAAGAAATCTAAAAGGCAAGACTAAAATAAAAATTTGCCAAATTACAAGTCCCCGATAGTGGCGCCAAAAACTTGATAGTGCCCAAGCGCACGCACAAGTGTATGTGTCTACCAAGTAGTAAAGTGGCCTAATGAAAGCCAAGTATCGATCCCACAGGGACTTGTGTTAACAACGATTTAATTCTAGTTCACAGTTTTGATTAATTTAGTGCAAGAGTAACCAAACAAAAGTTTTGAATATTGTAAAATACAGTACAGAAAATAATGTGTAAAATAAAGTCTTGGAATAACCAATGGAATAAATCGCAGGGTTAAAATGCAAATTTTGCCTGAGAGTAGTAGCTTTCCTTGGTCACATTATTTTCTGTGATGGAATTCGAGTTTGTACTCAAAAGATGAAAGAAGTGAGAAATTGGCCTAGACCCATATCTCCATCAGACATCAAGAGTTTCTTCAATTTAGCTGGATATTATAGATGGTTTGTTGAAGGATTTTCTTCCATTTCTTCTCCCATGTCTAGACAAACCTAGAATAAAGTCAAATTTTAGTGGTCAGATTCCTACGAGGAGGATTTGAAGACTCAACTCACTTTTTCTCTAGTCTTAATTGTGCCAAATGGCACAGATGGGTTCATAGTGTATTGTGATGCTTCTAGTGTTGGTCTTGGTTATGTCTTAATATAGAGAGGTAATGCCATAGCCTATGCCTCTAGATAGCTTAAACACTATGAAAAGAATTATCCAACGCATGATACTATGTTGGTATCTGTTGTTTTTGCATTGAAGATTTAGAGTCATTACCTTTATAGGGATCATTGATATTGGTGTATTTATGCATTCTAGTGTTACTATTCTAGCCTTTTTAACCTTGTTTTAAGGATAATTCATGCACTTAAATGTTTTGATAATGATATAAATGAGAATTTATGTGTCTAAGTATGAGTTTACAATGTTTAATGGTGTTTTCACACGAGTTTTGCTTCAATTTGAGCATTTAGAGTTCAACCGAGAAAACTAGTGTGACTAGATTGAGCTAGGTGTTTTTCTAGTATATCGTATTGGATTCTAACATAGTTAATGATTTTATAAGGTTTTTATTATGTATTTAAATGTGAAACAACTTGTGGATAACGTTCACGGGTCAATTGGATCAATACAAGAGTCAAAACAATGAGTTAAATATCAAAGATGCTTGGTGAATAGATTATGATGATAAAAGAAGGATATACAAGCTTCAAATAAAGTTAAAAAAACTCAAAATGGCTTGGAATGGCTCAAGAAAAGCACAATACACAACTTAGACTCAATTTGGACCCCTAAAATGTCTTGGGCACGTGTGTATTGGGTACTTGGCCAATTTGTGTGTGCTGCATACTAAACGATTCAGAAGTACACCGAAATGGTAAAACACCGCATTGAGGTGTCGTGTCAATTGATAGTTGTCCAAAAATAGTAGCTCAACGTGATTACACTACTTAGCGGTGAGCACCAAAATTGGGAGAAAAGTGCCCAGCTATGGCAAATCTGCCCAGTGATGGCATTTAGAACTATACCGCGACTCGATGATGCCCAAAATTGGGAAAATATTGCCTTGCTAAACAAGAACAATGTGGAAACCTAATTCAAGTCAGTTTATGACTTGTCTACTATAAATATAACATCTTAAAACATGTTTTAAGCATCTTGGAGAATCTTGGAACATACTAGCCCACTTGGAACAACATTGGAAGCTACCACAACTTCCTATAAGGTTTTATATTCTTTTATTTTTAGTTAATTTATGGTTTTAATCATTCATACAATTATTTGGATGTTGATTATGACTATGAGTGGCTACAAACTCCCTTTCCTAGGTTAAAGCCAATAACATGAGTATTATTGTTTTGAATTGATTTCGTCTAAATTGCTTACCAATCTTGGTTGTTTGTTTATATTTGATTTAACTAATTGATGGATTGATCACCCTAAAAATGGATATATTATTGACCTTGTGAACTCGAAAGAGGGAATAGGGAGATAGGATATTGAGATGAACAAAGTGTGGGTTTTTATTCTTTGATGAAATAAAGAATTTAACTTAGCATCTACGATACGGATGTACTTAGATACCTTACCTGATTCAAACGTAGGATGATAGATTTAAAATATTTAATTGGATTATAGCATCCCCACTCAATGATGTAGTTGTAATGTCCATATCAGGTAAAAGATTAGAGGTCGAGAGACCATGATCATAGAATTAACCCTACAAATCAACAACTAAGATAAGCAAGTTAATGAACTCAAATGGTCTGCATGATCACTCTCTTTACGAGAAAAAAAGAATATCATCAATGAAGACTATGACGAACATGTGCAGATACTGCATGAACACATTTTTTATTAAGTCCATAAAAGCTGTAGGGGAATTCATTAGTCCAAAAGAAATAACTAGGAATTCCAAGTGACCATATCGAGTTCTGAAGGCTGTCTTCGGAATGACACATTCTCTAACTCTTAAGCTGATGAAATCCTGATCTGAAGTCTACCTTAGAGAAATAACTTTCACCCTAAATATGGTCAAATAAGTAATCAATATTGCGGAGAGGATATTTATTCTTGATTGTGACTTTGTTCAACTGACGGTAGTTGATTCACATTCTGAGAGAACCGTCTTTCTTGTGCATGAATAGAACTGGAGCACCCGATGGGGAAACACTAGCCCTGATAAAACCCTTATTTAAGAGATCCTTCAACTATTCTTTCAGTTTCTTAAACTCAGCTAGGGCCATTCTGTAAGGTGGAATAGATATAGGCTGGGTGTTTGGAAGGAAATCTATTCCAAAGTTGATTTCCCTCTTGGGAGAAACTCTGGGAAGATCTTCAGGAAACATATCTGAAAATTCATTTACTACCAAAACTTACTAAGACTCGGAGTTTCAAAATTTGAGTCCTTGACTCAGACGAGATGGTAAATACACCCCTTTGATATCATCTTTTTTACCTTAAGATATGAAACAAACTGGTTCTTTAGCACTGAAGTACTACCCCTCCATTCAATAAATGGTTCATTAAGAAATTGAAACTAAAGTATTATATTTCTATAGTCAAATAAAGTATAGCATGAGTGAAGCTAATCTATGTTGAGAATCAGTCATCTCTCACTCCATAAGATCAACTAAAGTAACTTTATGAGACACTATGATTGAGAATTTTTGTGTAACCTTCTGGATACAATCGATTTACCTACTGGGTAGATACTAAGAAAGACTCTACTAATGTTTTGGGATTAATTCCAAAGTTTGCCACTATATAAGAAGTCATAAAGGAAAGTAAAGCTCCAGGGTCTAACAATGCATAAACATGGAGATGAAATACCCATAGCATACCTTTAACCACAATAGGAGAATTTTCCTGATCATGCCGAGTTTGGAGTGCATACAACCTATTTTGGCACTGCCTACTGGTGGCACTAGAGATAGCACCCTACTTAGTTGAAAGACCTGTTGGAGCTTACGAAACCTTGGACTTGCCCTATTTGCATGGGTATTTTCCCATAAAAGCAACCATTGGTCACTCCTTGATCCTACGGACTGGCTTGCCACACCAAAACACATATCACTACCTGCTCTGCACACACCCTAATGATTCTTACTGCACTTTCTGTAGAGTGGATTGGTACAACCACTTTTCACACTACCCTGGGAATTAAAGCCTGGTGCTCTATCTTGTCTATCCTTCTTGAACTTAGGCACTGACGCACTGGCTGAAGATGGAGATGAGGCTACAAATTTTTGGTGGAAATAAGAACGATTACCGCCTTCCGACCTTGGCTGAGAAAAGTTAAAATTACCTATTCTAGCTTTCTCATCTCTCTTTCCTTTTCTTTGAGCTTCTGTTCCTTAATCTACTTAGCATGAACCATCAGTCTATAAAGGTCCATCTCCTTAATCAGAATGGTATTTCTACACCTCTTGACTATACTGTCAGATACACCAATCATAAACTTACTTATCCATTACCTAGAGTCAGCCACCATAGTCGGAGCATACCTTACAAACTAAGTGAACTTGAGGAAGTACTCCCTCACACTCATGCCATCGTACTTTAAAATTATAAACTCTTGAACCTTATCTTTCCTCAACTCTAGTGGGAAAAACCTATCTAAAAAAGCCGTGGCAAATTCCTCCCAGTCTATAGGTCCTGCATCGATACCTCTGTCCTTCTTTTACTGCTTGAACCAGGTGTGAGCTACTCCCTGCAACTGGTAAGTAGCTAAGTTTACATTTTTTCTCAAAGTGGCACCCATGATGTCAGTCACTTTCTGCACCCAATCGAGGAACTCCTATGGATCCTTCTCAAACTTGGATAAAAAAATAAAGGGGGATTTATTCGAGTGCAGTCTAGAATTCTAGCTACAGTTGTATTAAACACTGGATTGGATAGAGAAACAACCTACTGGTTATTCTGAGCATCTATAGAATAGACCAAAACTGTGATAGTCACCCTAAACTCTATGTGAGAAATATGATCATTCAGGGGATCTTCCTGAACATGTGGTGGTGTGGACTGACCCTCATTCCTTCTTTATTTATTTCTTTTAGGAGTCATTGTTTGTAAACAAAATGAAGGACGAGTTATAAAAAGTAATTCCATAGAGCTCATGCTCTTTCGCATGACATGAATACTGAAAGAAGGGTAACTTTCCTAAAAACATCTAGCAACCTCTTGTCCATAAGTGTGGCGCGCTTCACACCCATGCATAAGACTATACTCAATATGGATTTTAGACACCTTAGGACACTTTACAACCTTAGGATCTGATACAAAATTTTGTCACGACCCGAGGCGACCCCTAGTTGCGACATAATGCTTAAAGCCACCATGACCCCAAGCTAACCTATGGTCTAGTACCTGCTCTGAGCACTGAATAAAATGATAATAAAGAAACATGTGTAAAATATAAACTAATAAAGTGCTATCAACTGGAATACTAAAATATATAAAATGACATGCCTGAAGCGTTTGATAAATACTTGAAACTAGACTGTTTGTCTGAAAGCCTCTAAAACATAAGGAGTTGATGGGACAAACCCCCAACTAACTCCAACTGACTGAACATATAGAAATAATGAAGTAACTGAAATAACATGTCATATTATCGATGGATGAGGACTCACCACTAATGCTCTGGGGAACTACTGAGCTGTCTAGGGATGGCCAGGAAATTGTATGTCTAAACCTATGTTATAAGACAACATAGCGCAAAAAAAAGTATGTGATCGGTACTTTGAACATACTGGTACATGAGGTAAAGACTAACTAAAATATATGTGGAAACTAAACATAGTTTCATGAACATGTAAAGTTAAGAATGCAAGAACAAGTAAGCATGTACTGAAATAATTTGTAAAATTGACTGATTAAATAACTAAAAATCTAATTACTTAGTTAACCAAACTTGAACTGATATAGACTAAGTAATGACTAAAATTATGTGAGCTACCATGTAATCGACATGTCCTTATATAAGAAAATCAGGGTCCAACCTATAACCCCAGTTGGAAGGGTGTCAGTACTTTTCCACAAGTACTAAAATATGGCTGACAATGTGGATCCACAAGGCCGATGTCCCAAAGGAATAGGCAGTCAATCCTAAATTGATGGGTGACTCCTAAGAGAGTGTCAGTCCAAAACTGGTGGGTGATATCTCATAATCCTATGTTGGCTATGTAGTTTTGGAACTTATGGACTGAGTCCTGGCGGGTGAGCCCCCATCCCAAGGTTCACTCAGTGCTAAATCCTACTCTAAACTGAATGATACTGGTATTATTATGGGGTCTAACATGATGTGGTACTATACCAATAAGTTCTCAGAATGAACATAATGTTCTGAATGTGGTATAAAGTCATGGTCTGACTGAGTTGTAACTTGAGAATAAATACATATATAAACAGATAGGTATCGGGTGTTCATAATCCTCCAGTATAGAATGATTGCAAAAATACAATAACAACATTTAAAACAGTGATATAAAGTCATAGTTCAAAGACCCAAAATATAAGCATTTCAATAAATGAGTGAAAAACATGAATTTGATCATGAGAATATGTTAAATTTGAGAGGAAAACATATTTACATGGTTAAATTTATAACTTGATGAGTTAGCATGAAATCAATTAAAGATGACATGGGTAATTTAAATTTATAAAGAGAAGTAACCTAATTTACATAGGAAGACATGTCGACATGGCTTGAATTCAAATTTCTACGAAGACATAGATTAAATTCATGATTTACATGGATAGTTTTCCAAAAGAAGCTTAAAATCAATACTTGAACAAAAAGGGGATTTTTGGGACTCAATGGGTTGAAGGAACCCATTGATGAATACCCCACATACCTTAAAGTTGAAGCCTTGGATAAATTTCTTGGTATTGAACTTGAATTTGATGAACCCTAGTTGGTTTTGTGGGGAAACAAATCGTCCCTTTTGCTTTATGATGGATGATTTCTATGTTTTGATAGGTTAGGGTAGTATTGACACTTAATAACTATTGTTTGGATGTGAAACAATGTTGTTTTGGGGTTAAAAGAGTGGGAAAAGACCAAAACAAAACCCTTAGAAATTGTCTGGAAAACATCTGGAAGCCATCATGATGAGTTTGGCCATGACTCATAAGTTCTGGGTATGAGTCCTACCTTGAGTCATCATCATAAAATCAGATTTTGACCTCTAATACCGTACTTACGACTCCTCCTTTCAACTTATAGGGTCTTCTTATGAGTCGTCATCAGGAGTCGTAAGCTCGGCAGGTTTGACAGCGCTTCAGTAATTTGGCCATAACTTTTCATCCCGCTATCAGATTAAGGTAAAATTTGAATCTTTGGAAAGATAATTAAATTATCTATCTGTTAGTGGGTATTGAGACCATAAATCACTCATATACCTAAATTTATTATTTTTTGAATCTAATAATAGTTATATTCTTTATAAGATTTTAATTGCTGTGGGATGTTTCTATTTGTCTATAAGTTAGGAGATATTTGGGGTCTTAGTATATGTACAAGTAACTTTTAAAAGTTCCAAAACATGATGCTTGATGCGTTAATCCTTTACTAGTCAATCTATGAGTCTCCATAACAACTCGTAATATCTGGATATGATTCATACGCTAAACTCATATCACTGGGTTGAACTATTTTAGATTACATACTGTTGTGACTACGAATCCCTCCACACGACTCATGGCCACTGATTTTGAGTCATAGTAAATAATCGTAGTCACTGTAATTTAGTATAGGGATTCACTGGAGTGGCTATAACTCACTCGTGATGACTCATCATAAGTGGTTAGGACTGGTTACCTTGAGTTGTAGCCATGGAATTTTATTAGGCCATTAAGGAAAATCTTCCATAACCTTTGTCCATGACCTCAGATTAAGATAAGGATTGAAGGGTTTGAAATCTAAATTCGTGGCCTATCTTTTAATGGGTCTAGAGCTTGAAAAGTGTAGGGTATTACAAGTTTGGGCATTAACCAAACTTTTAGCGACGTTGTCGGTGAAGACGGTGTATTATTGATTCAAGTTTGTTGGAGTTTTTGGGTCTTTATTTTTCTGTCTTAGTTGGGTATACACTACTATATTCCTAACACCAAGAGTCAAGGTAATCCCTTACTCCTACTATATCTTAACCTAGAGAGAATTTATAGCCTAATCTTATAATAATGGAACTAGTATATGCAGGCCATTTAGAAAGGGTTCGGGATAATCCTAACACGGTACCTCCCCCTTCTCCATGTTATCCCTATAGTATTACTGATAGAAAATAGATCAGTCGTTAGCAGATGCTGCTAACTAGAGAAGGGATGAAGAGGTTAGGCTAGATAAGAAAACAAAGTCAGCTAGGCCAAGATCAATAGTTGATCATCGAGCAACACTCAATGGTAATCGAGATTTAATTAACGAAGGTCAATCTCAAGTGATCCCTGTATACTAGTACTTCGAGCCATTTGATAATGATAATGATATGGGATATGTTGAGTTGGCAGATATAGAAGCTATCATACCTCATGCACTGCCATCAAATGTGAAGTTTGACATAACTAATGCCATAATCAAGCTCTTAAACTTGAAAGGTATATTTATGGGCTCAGCTACAGATGATGCAAATATGCATCTTGCTAATTTTGGTGGGATCTTCACTTTTTATACTATTCTGGGGATAGTTCAGGAGGTACTCAGATTAAGGTTGTTCCCATTATTGTTGACTGGAGATGCTATATTATAGATGGGTGAACATCCTATAGGACCTATCAACACATGGAATAAGTTGCGCAGGAAATTCTTAAATAATTTCTTCCCTCCGACCAGGATGTTGCAGCTTAAAGATGATATATGCAATTTCAGACAACTATATTTTGAGTCTATTCATGAGGCTTTGTTTTGTTTTAAGAAGAAGTTGAGCATGGTACCCAATCATCATCAGGGATGATCTTATTGGAGATATTTTATAAAAACCTGAACATCATCTCCAAAGCAATGGCAAACATAATCATCGGAGGAGCATTTATGAGATTATGCACGAAGGTAGCTTCAGATATTCCAGACTAGATCTCTCTCATTAACCAAAGGTGGTATACTTGGCAGACTGAAAGGGATGTTGAAACTAATGACATTAGAGCTTCTAGTAACAATAGAGTGGTTAATGATATTGTGGTGTAAGAGATTGTACAACTTAGGATAGATATTAGGTTACTAACAAAGTAATTTGTTGTTGTGAATTTTGAGAAGGTAAACATGGTAGGTTCACAGGGTATAGCCTTTATAGCATATGAATTAAAATTAGAAGAGGAGGCTAAGTATATTGATCGATAATTAGAGGGTTTCTGATCCATAGGGCAAGGAAACCAAGGTCAAAACTATTATAGAGATAGATATAAAGATCACAGTAGAGAGCACAATGGTGATTGGAGATGAAAATATAACTATAAGGAGAAGGGAGACAAGTATGTTTCATTTGGTAGTCGTGATATCGAATTGAGAATGGAGGCGATGTTGACCAAACTAGTGAAGGGGAAAGAAAGTTAAGAGAATAGCCTTAAGGAGATCAAGGCTGGTATTTCAGGTTTGACTTAAGAGGTTGAGTCTCATACAACTGCTAACAAATAGTTAAAGCATCAGTTTGAGTAGATGGAGACTACTTTGAGTAACCAGGTACCCTTCCAAGAAATATCATTCAAAACCTGAAGAATGATACTCACTGTTTTACTATAGCCACTTGAAGTGGTAATTCTACTATTGATCCCCCCTTGCTTGATGATGAGGTGCTAAATAATGATAGAACTGTGGTTGATAATACACCTGCCATGGAGTCAGATAAGAAAACATGTATTGATGGTTGTGCTGATTAGGATTTTGGTAAGGGCAAAGTTAATTAGCCAGTAGTGAAGCAAATTCCATAACCTCCCTCACATTTTCCTCAAAGACTAAAACACAAGAAAGAATAAGGGAAGTTTTAGAGATTTATTAAGATTCTAAAAGATCTAATCTTGAACATTCCTCTCATTCAAGCTTTAGAGTAGATGCCTTGATATGCTAGGTTTATGAAAGAATTTGTGAAGAAAAAGTGAGCAGCTAGTTTTAAGGACGTTGATAGATTGCACCATTGCAGTGTAGTCACTTTTAAATCTATGTTTCAAAAGAAGGGTGATCCCAGAGCATTCATGATACCATGAACTATAGGGACATCAAAATTCGCCAGAGCTTTATGTGACTTAGAAGCCAACATTAATTAGATTCCCTTAACCATATTCAAGTAGTTAGGATAGAGCCCTCAAGAGTTTTCTACTATCCAGTTGTTGGTAGCTGATTGCATAGTAAAGAACCCGTGGGCATTTTGTTTAATTTGTTATTGAAAGTTGATAAATTTATCTTTCTAGTTGACTTTTCTATTATGGATTATGAAGTTGACTTTTAGATGCCTATCATATTAGGAAGACCATTTATAGCCACGGGTAGAGTAATGGTTGACATGGAGAAGGGGGAGATTGGGTTCATAGTAAATAATGAAGAAGTCACCTTCAACGTTCAAACAAATATGAATCAACCTACCGACATGAGAGTGGCATTGATAATTTGTTGTGTTGATGACCCAAGAGGGTATTATTTTGGGTACCTAGATGAATTCTGAGTAATCAAGGTACCCACGTCTTGCCGCGATGTTAAATCAAGCTTTGAATGGGAGGCAACCATAGGATTATTGGTGAAGTCTAAGTAACCAACAAAGACACGTCATTCTATGATGTTAAATCAAGCGTTCGGTAGGAGGAAACCCACTATTTTAGTGTTCACGTGTGTTTTTCTTTTTTGTAGGTTTAATGGTAACCAAAGTAATGTAGAATGTGATAAAATCACTTAATTCATAATCTTCTAGGTAAAGGGACTTTGTGACTAACTCACAAAAGTCATAAGTATGACGTGGGCTGGGTAAGTTGGGTATAACTGAAAAGATGGAATTTGAGGATTTATTGGGAAATTTTTGGACTTTAACCTCCGAACATACTTACAAGATTATAAATACTACTTACGATCTCATTAGAAGTGCAGTAAGTATCAAAATACAAAGTTTAGAGAGCTAGAAATTCAGCATAAAAGTAGCATACACCTACAGATCCTAGGTACCACCTACGGCCCAAAGGTGGTTGTCATTAGCGACCGATTTTGGGCCCAATTTTTTGTTTAAAATTTTGGGTCCACCTTGACTTGTATTAACTATAAACTGACCCCATTCCTATTTAGGCCCTCGTAATTCAATTTTAAGGATAAAAATCTTCAAAATTCTCTCTTACCTCTTAAAATCCAAACTACCCCACTTCCCCCCACTTGGTAAAAGGCTAAAATATTACTTGTTCTTGGTAACAACTTGTCCAAAAGCACTACGTTAGCATTCAAGCTTGGGTTTTACTTCACTTTTTCATAGATCACTTTTAGTTCTTCAGATAAAAGGTAATATTCTTGGCTCCAAAGAGTAGTATCTTGTGCTAAAAATGAAATAAGTAAGTTGGTGATATGATATAGAAATTTATAACTTTCGGCGCTTAAAACAAGGAAAATATGCAAGTTTCTAAGGTTATTTTGTTAGATATAATCCATTTTGGGTTTGTTTTGTAGGAATCCATGTTTTGGATGCTAATTTCATGAAAAAGATGAAAAAGGTATTTTTGGCTACATTTTTGAGTAATTATGAATGTTTGGGACACTTTCTAGCTTGTTCATGATCAAAGCATGCTTGAGAATTGAAGAAGAACTAAAAAAATGACTCCTGACACTTAGTAAACATATGGACCATAATTAGGCAAAGTAAGTGACAAAAGTCCAAAATCTTGAGAGCTTACTTGTAGAATTTTTTCATCACGTACCTGCGCTCACCTTAATGACTGCAGGTAGTACCTGCACCCACGGTCAGGGCACAAGTATAGGCCACACGTGGCCACTAACCCTATTTTCTTCTATGTTTTTTAGACTCTAGTTTTAGGGTTTCCTCATGTACTATAAACACCCTTTATGTGTTATTTAGTAGGAGTGTTGTACTTTCGATACTCACAAACATATGTAGATTCCAATATTCAATTTTGATCTGGGGATTCTCTTGTATTGACTTTAGTTGATCAATTCAGCTATGATTGTGGGTTTTTATACTTTTTTTCATTGTGATTTCATCTATGCTTTAGATTATAAATGATATTGATTTCTTTACAAGCATGAGCAGCTAAAATCCATAGCCAGGGTTATGGAAACCCTAGTGAACGGACAAAGTAGGGGAAGTGATGTTGTTGTTCTGAACTGATACCCATGCATGCATTGCTTTATCTTTATTATAATAGTTTTCTCAATGGGTTCACACGTTATGATCCCACTTAGATATTGTTTCTTACTCCAAAAGAAGAGTAGTGACTAGGAAAAGATAAAGACAACAGTAATTTGGAGTTTAACTATCGATCCACGCTTCTAGGTTTTATCTAGCAAGATGGTTAGATTTTATCTAATAACTAGAGATTAATAGTTAATTGGGATCAAGATAAGGATTAATGAGGTGACATCCTGAGACTCAAAAGGGTAAGGAAAAAATCCTTTTGCTCATTCAAAAAACTGCAGAAGGTACATAACTTATCAACTTTACATGCAAAGTATTGGGTTGGTTCATCAAAGCATGATAAGTCTACAGAGTTGAGAAGCCAGGGGAACACAATCCTAGTGTTCACCTACGACTAATTACAATCAAATTTGATATAGTTACTTACTTGAGATTACGACATAAAACCCCTTATTTACTTTTCTTGTTCTTCCCATTGACTACAACTACTGAGATCCACGATTCCATGTGTTCCCTTAGGATTTGACCCTAACCTCTATTGGGTTACTATATTTTGACTGTGGTGTTATTCTCTTCTTAGAGGAGGTGTAGTTTGGACATCATCAATTGGTATGTTTACGTTGATGCAAAATACATAGAAACCACCATGCTTGTATGCAGGAGCCTTGAATTAGCCTAAAATCTTACTGTAAGGAATTGTTCTCTAATTAAACCTTAAGATCATGCCCTAAAATGGAAGTTGAATTTGAAAAGTTAGAGGAATAACAATAGTTTTGAATGTTATTTTGTCTTGAAAGGTTGATTCTAGTTTAATGTGTGCATGTTGGACTTGCTGGGACTAATTGTATGTTATGGGGATTAGAAATTGAAGAAAAAGTTATAGTTTTCAAAGTTTGAGTTTTTCTTTAAATTTTTCAGTTTCTTATTATATTTTGGATACTAATACTTGGTTTTTCAGGTACATATGGCACCAAATACTTCAAAGAAAAATACTTCACCTTCTAGGCAACAGGATGTATTTTCCTAGAGCAGTAGATCAGAGGTAGAGTACTCGCTTTCTTAGACTAGAGCAGTCTTAAATAAAGTTACAGGACCAGTGACTAGGGTCCAGAGGCATGCTATAGCTGAGGCTATTATTATGGCAAATTTAGGTGTACCAATTGTAGAGAAATCACAGTGGGGAAAATGACTTGCATTTACTCGGCCTAGGACCCAGGCTGAGGCTATCGAACCTATAGCCATACCAAGGATAAAGTAGGATAGGCAGTTACCACCATACTCTCCCTAGCTTGTTGAGTGTGTTGATGATAATAAAGAGGAAGAGGCAAATTCAGAGACAACACTAAAGGTAGATGCACAGGACCTCTAGTCTGAGGAAGGGTCATAAATTGAGAATGAGTCCAAGGTTACAGTCATCACCAGTACCACAGTTTGAGGAGGGTACCAACTAATCTTCACACCGTGTCAACTCCTAATTTAGAGGCAAAAACTCTGCATAATTAGATTTTCAACCCCATATATTTCTCTGCCAAACTAATTAACGAGGTGAACCAAAGCTGGTGCATAGAGGGGCTTTGGACTAGTTTTGAGAGGGATAACTATATTACTGAGACCGGCCAGCCCAAGAAGGCTATTTAAAAGGAGAGACAGATCAAATTGACTCGGTTAGAGGGAGCACCACAGTTGTTGGCCTAATTTTGAGCATTATTAGTTGACGTGGATAGCCATACCCCGAAGTTCTTCAACTCGACCTTGATATAGGAATGCTATGCCTCATACCTCAACATAATATCTTTAACTAAACCTCGATGTAGAGCTCTTTTAAGGTATACTGAGTAGCCCCAGCTAAAGCAGACACTTGTGAGAAGGGTCATGGTTGACATTTCAGTGGCAGTCATCCATCAGTCCCGATTATGCTATTTAAACATCAATAATAAACTATAAGTATATATCGAGAGTTGCATAAGATAGACACATTATGCATGATGTTGAGCATAGGAGAGAGAAAGACTATTCAGATAGCGAGATGGATTTCCAACTATATTTCACCTCTGGGTGATGATACCCTTTGGATCAAAGGGCATGGTGTTATTAAGAAGGCTCACTGACATTTGCCTCAAAGTTTAGGTAGTTACTTGTTTGATATAGATTATGTCTAACTACTATGGATAACTTATTAACTTGGGATAAAGTTGCATTGAATGTGAGCATAATGGTTGGATATAACATTTACTTTACAACTATTATTCGGCATGATCTTCACGAGAGACTTTTGGTGAGATGATGACTTTGTCGTTCCCATGTCTTATTCAGTAGTTATGTGATGAGGTTGATGTGCTAGAGGTACTAGGTATTGATGAGAGATTAGAGGTGATGGTTTTAGGATAGACTAAGATGATGATAGATCTGGCACATCTGGTTCTTCTTAGGAGACCCCATAGTGCCTCTATCCAAGACTGAGGGCCCATTAGTCCCTACGAAGCTTAGTGATACACACGGAGGTGACATGGGATTTGGTATGGATTTTGAGATAGGGGAGCAGACAGAGGCCCATGAGTTGAGTACACCGGGTGAGGGGACTCCAACTATATCTACATAAACCATAACTTCTACTTCAAAGCCTATGGTTGCATTTTTAGTGCTCTGTCGCTTATCCACTTCAACTACAGCTTTAGTTATGATGTTAGTTTCATGTGAGGTTTTCTAAATCTTGATGTACAATCAGAGAATCACCAACACTCAGCTAAAGAATATTGAGGCTGATATGGTGACTTTATATGGGCAGATTCGATCATGGGTCTGAACTACACTAGATATGATCGAGGCTAGATTAGAGGTTACACACTGGGCTGAGATATCAGACCTATGGGTTAAGTTCCATGCATATATAGATACTTTTATGGGTTAATTATTGGACTGGTTAAGTAGAATAGAGATGTTGGATCTAGGAGATATTAGGGAGGATGTGGATGTACTTAGAGTAGAGGTACATTCTCTCAATTAGAGCCACATGTTAGCCATCCCTCCAGTTATGCCCCAATTTATTTAGCTGGCATATCCATTTGAGCCCACATACTTTGACTTATTTATAAAGGATTATGAGGCGGTTCCCATAGTTTAGACCAAGAGAGGCTGAGAGGTGGAGTTTCAAAATCTCGATATACCATTTGTCCAATATTTAAAATAAACCCCAAGTGATTTGAGAGAGACTGACTTTGCTGATAGGTAGAGGTGAGTCAAGAGAGTAGTAGGTGCATTTTCCAGTGTGCACCACCACTATCACTCCCTCCGTTAGTGGATATACCCTCATATAGGAAAAATCATGACATAAATGCCTTATCTATCCAAAGTATGACCTCATTCCCTTGGTTTGTATTATTTACATGCATTGGGGATAATGCATAGTCTTTTAGTTGGGGTGAGGTCTACCAAATCTGTCGTGGGTTTCTTTGTCATATTTTTTTTGTCATTTGAGGTATGATTGTAGAACTAGTATGTCTGGGTAAAATTTATGGCGTACTATGTTTTGTTTTGTATTGTGTTTGTTTTTGTGTAATTAGGATATTTTTGAGTATCTAGGGAAATTGATATGTTATTTTTTAGTGATTTTGAGAAAAAATAATAACCCTCCAAATATAACTGTGTGTGACCATAGTGGATCTTGTTATGGCATTAGTATTAGGGGCATGATAATCATAGTTAATAATTGCATAAACCGAATAGGTAGTAGCTTGTGATATAACCTTGTACCATGTGTCTGTGAGATACTACTTAGTTCCCTTTGTGAGTTAAATCCAGAACTTGCTCGGTTAATTTTACCTAGGTTGTAGGATAGTCGACTAGGAAAGGATCATAGGCCAATTTTTTTATTTTAGTTTACCTTTAGCCTATATGACCTTCCCTATGTGAATAAGTATACCTTGATCCCTACTTTTAAGCATGCATGCCTATTTTTCTTACTACACCTTTTACCTGCCCATTTGTGTTATAATGAACCTATTTTTGCCCTATTTCTCCTTGGAAATTGTGTACCTCAACTTTAGCAAATCGCCTAAGTTGAGGGTGGGTATCATAGAGGTGCGTAATTTAAATTGGGTATGAATAAGGATAAAATAAGAGGAAATAATGTAAGGTTTAGTATGGTAGAAAAAGGAAAAAGGAAAAGAAAAGAAGATGTAAAAAATAAAAGAAAGAGAAAAGAAATGAATAAAAGAAACCATACCTAACCTGAATATGCAATAAAGTATAAAAAAAGAGGAATAAGGGTTGAGTAAAAAGAAATTGGTCAATGTGTGGACCCTAAAGTAAGTGTAATACCAAGGAGGCTTAGTCACTTAATATATCCATATGTACCATACCAAGCCCCCTAGCCTACATTACAAGTCGAATAAATTCATATAATAATTCAAACTTGACTGTTAGAAAGCAAAGGTAAAGAAAATAAGGGCAAGCCTAGGATATTTGATACGTATTGGTGGAACTTATCATGTGAGTATGAGTGTATCTTAACTGTCCCTGCATTGACATGTATGATTTCATATGACTGAGTGGGACTTATTTGGTATGAGGGCACATGGGTTGTATTTCTAGCTGCTTACTTGTATGGGTAGTGTAACTTGTATGTATGCATGGTTGTCTATTGCTAATGTAATGCCATATCTTAATTCCTTTATGTCATATTGATTGTGCTTTATGTATTTACACAGTAGTTTTGAATTGATAAAATAGCAGGAGGTAGTATGTTTGAGCGTAAAATAATGGTTGATTGCCTTGGAAAGCTTAGATTCTCCTAATTAAGGGTCGTGTTTTTGTTTTGTTTTGTTTTGTTGTCCAAGGACATGCAAATGTTCTAAGTTTAGGGTGTTAATGTGCTTTGGATTTATAGCACTTTCTATGCTTAAAATGATGTAAATATGCAAGATTTTAAGGTTTTTGTGAGATATGATGTGTTTTGGGTATATTTTGCAGGAAATCAAGTTTGGAAGTTAAAGCAGAAGAAAAAGTTGAAAGTTAAAGTTTTTGGCTACTTTTTTAGGCAATTTTGGGAGTAACTAACACTTACCGAGCATAGGTGACCAAAGTAGGAGTTATAACTTGAAGTCCAGGGGCTCATAAGTAGGAACAAGAAGACCCTAGCACTTACTCTAGGCACCTACGGTTCGTAGATGCCACCCACGATCCGTAGGTGATCTTAGTAAGTATTAGAAAGCCAACTCCATAGAGTTTTAGGAGTTGTACAGGAGGTCTAAAACTTACCAAGGACCACCTACGGTCCATAGGTAGTACCTACGGTCCATAGGTGGGCTAAGAAAGTGGCCTCTGGCCTCAATTTTCTGTTATCATTTGGGTTTTGATTTTTCAAGTTTTGTTGAATCCTATAAATACCATTTTGAAAATTTTTAGGTAGTTTACGCACTCTTAGCACTTACAAATATATATTTGATTCGAGGATTCAATTTTGACCATGCTATTGCTTTTGTACTAATTTTGGATTTTATACGTGTTGATGGACCCCCCATGGGTCCTACATCGGGAAAATTTAGCTCCATAGATGTATATGAAGGTTGTACAATAGTGTCGAAGGTTGTACATATGAAGGTTGTACAATGTAAAATTTTATCATCATCATCATCATCAATAACAACATCATTATTATCATTATTATTATCATCATTCTTATTGTATTTACTTTATTATTCTTGTGATGTGATTGTATTTTTTGTTTTTGACATGTTACCTATCCATTTTTCTCTATTCCCTTACTTGGACTCGATAATCTTGTATATTTGTTCTCCCTTGTTTTCTTATATGTGGTATAAGTGGATACTTGTACTCTTTGTTGGTGTTTTGTTGTATTATATGTGGATATTATAAAACTTTTAGTGGAAACAGTGTGGGTTTCCATTGTGGGATATGTTTTGATTGTTAGTGATGTGCCCTTAGTGTGTATTTTGTATGTTTTATTATCTACTTTGCTTGGCTGGCCTATGATACCTATTGAGTTTAAATGGACCTTAATTATACCTACTGCACCCTTTCGGTGCATGTCCTAGTTTGATTATGCCCTAGTTTGGTTGATTCGGGCGACCCTTGGATCATTTCAAGGTAGTAGTTGACTTCAAGTGTCCAAGGTTCACTTCTATCTTATCTTTAATAAACTATGTCTTTATTGTATTTCAAAGACAGAGTTGTATCCTATTTTGGTAGCCCTTATATTGTATTTTTGATTGTATTTGTAGTTCTTCTACCATTGATACCGGGTTTTGGGACTGTATGGTATTTTGATCATATTTCTTTCTATAGTTGTGATATTATAGGGTTTGGCTTCATTCTAGAGGCCTTACCTCATGGTTATTACTGCTTTTTTTCCTCCTTGTGTATTAGTTTGGGTGATAGATTTACTTGTAAAGGTTTACCATGACAAGTGCCATCATGACCATTGTTTTTGTTTAGGTGCTAGGCTTACTTGTCAAGGTTCACCGTGACAAGTGCCATCATGACCCTTGTTTTGGGTCGTGACATTATGGGAAATTCTAAGGAATAACTTAATTCTTTTATTTTGTATCATGTATATTATTTACTTTTGGAATTCTAAACTTAATTCAAAGAGTTCCACCACATCATTAGAGCTAGAGGTTAAGTTTGATAATATAGCATTTTAAGTATGAGGGTGTGGGGTTACTATTGGTTATTTAGGGTTTTATAGCCACTCTAGTATTTTAGGATATCATGGTTTGTCATTTACAATTCTTAGTAGGTATGGCTCAAACAGGAGATTTACCAGTCACTTCTAATAGATCTAAAACTAGACTTGATATTTTACCTCCAAAAAAGGTATCAATTTAGGTTTCCAAGCTTATGGAACACAATCAATTATTGTTGTAGCTCCCCGTAATGATGCATTAGCAGTCATAATTATTGCTTCATTAGTTGAGCCTAGGACTATAAGGATTGTTGATGAGCATTAGATGTCTTATAGGTTTGTGAGATTGTGTAAATTTTCACCCTAGGAAGATGGATATGAGTTTCAAAAAGCTTAATTAAAATAAATAATAATTTTCTTTTATTGGTAAGAGAGATTATGTAACCTTAGTTTGGTGGAGGGTTATCTTTGTTGTAGGTTAATGGGTTCACCTCTTATGACATGGATGCAGTTTTCTGAGGATTTTCTAAAAAAGTATGTATCTCAGACTTATGGAAGAGGTTGAGCGATGATTTGATGTATTTAAGTAAAGTTCTATGACTATTACTAAGTATGGGACTCTATTCTATGCCCTGTCTAGACATGCCTTGATGAGTATCACAATAGAGAAGGAGTGGGTTAGGAATTTTGTAAAGGGATTAATTACTCCTCTTCAGTTGAATACAGTACAATTGATGACTAATAGGTATTTTCCAAAAAATAGTGGATTGTGCTAATAGGATTGAGGGTATATCTAATTATGCCCATGGGGTTACGATAAGAAATTCCATATACAAGTTGGTTTTAGTTGATCTTCGTGTTGAGATATGGATTTCTCAGGTATAGGTTCTTATTTCCAACATAAAAGGATAGTTTAAGTCATACTAAAATTATTAATAGTGGTTATTCAGATTCTAGTATTTAGGTTGGTCAGAGCTTTGGTCATGCATCAAGGGTTTCCTATTCTAGGTTTTCAGGCTGCATGATCATTCTAGATTATTTAGGCCATCTTAAATAATTATTGTAGTTAAAGGATTCTTTGAATATGAAGAGTTTTTTAATACACTCGTGAATATCTCAGGCATAGACATGGTCATTCATAATACAGTTCTTAGGTACAACTTTATCAGATACTGGCACCACCAGATAGAAAAGGTGCACAGAGTAGTAGGGTAATTCTGAGGGTACTATGGATAGAGACTAGATAACTCGTGGTAGTGATCATATAGTTTTTAGTCCATATGTAGATGTTCTAAGTGTTATAAATTCAAAGTAGATTGAGGTGAAGTTCTCCTATGCAATTACTATATGTATCATCCTTGTTTTCCATTATCCTGCTTCAGTATTATTTGATTCAAAATCTACTTTCCCCTATGTGTCTATATATTTTTCATTGGGTATTGCTATGATGTATGAGTCTTTTTTTAGGCCTATTATGGTTACTACTCCACAGGTTATTCTTTAGTGATGAATCATGCTTGCCGATACTGTATAAGGACTCTTTTATGTTATACCAAGTGTGCTGATGTTATAGTGGAAAAGTATTCTGGATTCATATCCTATAGGGTTTATATCATTTCTTGGGGATAAACAAATGGTGAGAAAGCATGTCTTTCTTAATTGGTCATATGTGTGATACTAGTCTTGACATATCTTTTTTGGATTCGTTGAGGGTGGTAAGGGATTTTATAGATGTATTTCTTTCTGCTTTTTTAAGTATTCCTCCTAATAGAGACGTTAATTTTTCTATTGATTTGGAGTCGAGCACCAACCCATCTCCTTTCCTCCTTAATTAATGAGTGTATCAGAGTTGAAGAAATTAAAGGACCAACTACAGTATTTGTTGAGTATGGGTTTTATTACCCCTAGAGTTCGATCTTAGATAGATCCTAAATTGTTTTTGAAGAAGAAAGATGGTTTTAAGTATATGTACATCGATTATCCTATAGTCAAATAAGGTGACCATAAGGATCTAATATCCTTTTGTACATATTTATAACTTATTTGATTAGCTTCTAGGTGCCTCAATGTTTTTAAAAATTGACTTGAGGTCAAAGAATCATCAGTTGAATATTAGGTTTTATATGTTTCTAAGATAACTTTTAGGACACAATATATCTCATTTGGGTTGATTAATTCACCTATGATGTTTATGAAGTTAAAGAATATAGTATTCTGGCCCTATTAATGTTCATTAATGATATGTTGGTGTGTTTCAAGAGTAATAAAGGTTATGTGAAGCATTTAAGGATAATTCTCTTTAGGTTGAGAGACAAGAAGTTGTAACAAGTTTTCAAAGTGTGAGTGTTGGTTGAGTCCAGTGTCTTTCTTAGGGCATATGGTGACCAAGGATGGTATTATGGTTGATCTAGCAAGCCTACTTCTCCTATTGAGATTCAAAGTTTTATTGGGTTGGGTAGCTACTACAGGTGATTTGTGCAGGGCTTCTCTATTATTGCAGCTCTATTGACTAGATTGATTTAGATGAATATTATATTTTAATAGTCTAATGAGAGTGAAGAGAGCTTCCAAAATCTCAAGACCTTGCTAATTTTGACACCTATTTTGACCTTACTTGTGGAGGTTGAGGTTTTTTAGTATATTATGATATTTCAAGAGTTAGAAAAGATGGTGTTGATTTAGAAAGATAAGGTGGCATCTTATTCCTCAAGATAGTTAAAGACCTATGAAATCAGCTACCCCACTCATGACTTGAAGTTGGCAGCGGTAGTGCTCATTTTGAATTTATAGCATCATTATTTGTAGGGGATCCATTGGGAGATTTTCACAGATCATCATAGAAAATGTATATCATCATCCAAAAAGAGATTAATTTGATACAAAATAGGTAGATAGATTTGCTTATGGATTACAATGTTAAAATTCTCTATCATTAGGTTGAGGCAAATGTGATTGTAGATGTCTTGAGTAGTTTGGTTAAGGAAAATATTGTGACAGATTCCTTGAGCCGAAATGCATTGAGTTTAGGTAGTTTGGTCTTTCTTGCAACGAGGAATCTCTGGTTTGTATATCTAGTTTTTATCCTATCAGTTTGTTTGACTTGATATTTTTAAGCTCGAGTAGAGTTCCTTCTTTTGAAGAGGCTAGTCTATGTTATAGGAGCATGTTTAGGAACATCAGTTTGATGAAATAAAGTTAAGGGTGATTAAGGGTAAATTGTTAAGTGGCGAAGCTAAGGAAGAATGTCTTAATCTAGAGAGTATTTTGAGGATCAAGAATTAGGTTTGTGCTTCTAGGGCTGGTGATTTGACCAGATTAAACATGAAGGAGTCTCATAATATGAGGTATTCTATTCATTTTTGGATAGCTAAGATGTATCAAGACCTGACGCAACATTATTGGTTGTGTAGGATAAAGAAGGATATCATAGAGTTGCTAAGTTCTTGAATTGGCTACAAGTAAAGTATGAGAACTGTTGATCAGGTGGTGCATTTAATAGGATGCCAAAACCATGTGAAAGTGGGAGAATATATGGTAAAATTTATTGTTAGTTTTCCATATGAATGATTTGATTTCATTAAGATGATTGTGGACATGTTGACTAAAGTAGCCACTTTATATAAGTGAAAATGAATAATAATGTAGAGAAGTTATTCGATATCTATAGATGAGAGATAATCCAATTGTATGGTGTTGCATTCCCATTATATTAGATAGAGGCACTCAGGTAACTTCTCACTTTTAGAGTTTAATGCAACATGAGTTGGGAACTCAATTAGAGATTATGATATTTTACCCTTGGGATCGACATTAGTTATAGCATACTATTTAGATGCAAGAGGATATAGTACGGGCACCTATTTTGGATTTTGGAGGTCACTAAGACCAATTCTTACCCTTAGTGGAATTTTTCTATAGAAATAAACATAACTTAAGTATTCAAATAACATAATTTGAGATGTTGTATGGGAGAAGATATAGGTACCAGTTAGTTGGTTATACTTCTTTAAAGTTAGGTCTTGAGGTGCAGTTTTTTTGAGGGATCCGATGGATTAGGTGACGTTATTGACACTTAGCATTCCAAAGTAGGCAAAAGAGATATACAAACCAAAAGGCTCATAGTTTTGAGTTCATGAAAGTTGAATAAGTTTTGTTGAATGTATCACCCATGAAGGATATGATAAGGTTTGGGAAGAAGAGAAAGTTTAGCCTCAGCTTTAGTGGCCCTTTTGTGATCCTTCGACAGATTAGGGAGGTTTCTTATAAGTTTTCTTTACCTTTTATTCTTTTAGTTGTGCATCCCATTTTTTGTATCTCGATATTAAAGATGTATCAATTTTGTTGTTTACATGCTTCAAAACGATTTGGTTGATTTGGACTATTTATGAATTTTGATAAGGATCCTATAGTTATTTTGGATATACAGACTAGGAAGTTGAGATCCAAGAATATTAATTCAGTGAAGTCTCAATAGAAGCATTATCCATATATGAGGCTATGTGGATGTAACACCCCAATTTTCTAAATTAGAATGCTACACGGTGCTCATGACCCCAAAGGATCACAAGCTAACCCATGACTGATATCTGTACTTGTAACTTCATAATATATCATAAAATACGGAAAAATAAACATGAAAGGCCATAAGGTTCAAAGTGAATAAACGTCTGATAACAAAATGTCTAAAAAAGGTATAACAATACCAAAACAAGTCATAAATACTGAAAATAATGAGATCTGAATATCTAATCTGACATCTAGTCTGAAAGCCTCTAACTGAACTAAATAAGGAGTTGAAGGAACATGTCTCCAACTAACTCCATCTAGCAACTGAATAGTAAATGTAGCAATAATCATATCGTCCTCGAATGTGAAGGACTCACTGCAAAATCTGAACACTAGAATGCTACTGCTGATTAGGACCTCGTGCCTCTGAAATTATGGTGTAAAATAAGAGAAAGAACCATAAAAGAACCATAGAGCAAATGCGTCAGTATGTCTGAATGTACTGAGTATACGAGTGAGGTAGGCCAAATGCAAAGGGTTATATGCATGAACAATGCTAACTAATATGAACGTGAGAATACATACATGCATAACAACTATAACTGAACTCGTGATGATGCTGAGAACTGAGTCTGAATGCTGACGACATGACTTTACTGTTACTGAGGTACTGAAAAGATTATTGACTATTTTTGACAGTTCAAATTATGAAGAATAGTTTGAATGATTGTGTCTAACAGTCCTAAAATCGAATACTGGTAACATTAGGTATGACAACTGATATAGATAATATAAATATAATGATCGGACTAATTGATATAACTAATACTGAGCGACTGCATCTAACAATCTAAGTTCTGATGGAACTATCTGAGTTCTATTCTACTTGAAGTAACTAAATCTGAGATCAGTCCTATCTAGCGGGTGATCATGAGTATACTGATAATAAGGATGATTTGTCTTAGTCTAAAATCAATCCTATCTAGCGGGTGATCTTTAAATCTAATGATTCTGATACTGATTAATCGTAGTTGAGATCAATCCTAGATAATGGGTGATCTTGAAGTCTATTTACAATGATAAGCATTGACTGTATCTAACAGTACTGAATCGGTACTACTAAGCTGAGTTGACTGTGTCTGAAAGCCCTGATTTTGTAACTGAAACTATGGGATGTGTCCATCTAACCGACATACCCTAAACTAAGCTGAATGGGGTTCAATCTCTGCCCTGACTTGAAGGGTGTCAGAACCGCGCCACCAATAAAGGCATCTGTTGTGGAGTCAGTCCTAATCTAGCGGGTGACTCCTGGGATCAGTCCTATACATATAAATGTGCTAACGGGTGACCCCTGAGTATGTTAGTCCTATCTAACGGGTGACATCTCGTACCCATGCTGGCTACGTAGTTCTGAAACTTAGGGATTGCTTCTAAGGATCTCAGTCCTAATCTAGCGGGTGAGTCCCCATCCCTAGGCTCACTCGGTGCTGAATTTTACTCCCATCTGAAAGACACTAAACTGAATAACTGGGCTAAACTAAATAACTTAACTGAACTGATTTGCTGGACTGATACTGATTAACTGAACTAAAAATAGGGTAATTGTTTAGCAGAGCTAAAACTATGTTTACTGGATGCTGATGACGGATGGAATATAATGAGTTCTGAGGACTTATTAAGAGTATTGAAGTTACTAAGATTTACTGAGGTTACTGAGCACTGAGATTACTGAGAATACTGAACTGCTAAGATTACTGAGTTTTCCTGAGTAACATGACTGAATGATTTCTATAGATCATGGCTTGACTGAGAGTATCGTGAAAACATGACATGGCTCTAGGCACACAAATATATTTTTTGGGTACAAGTACCCCCAAGACTTGATGGAAGGAAACTGACACACATGACTGACTTGATCATAAGAGTAGAGTCCATAATCCATAATATCATAAATAAGGGATTTCATTCTAAGCATGGTTCTCAACAATCTATTTCATGGAAGGGAATTTCATACAACATGTATATACTTGCATCTCTTTCAATATCATGCTCATTACATATTACAACCATAATCCATAATTTCATAACTTGGGGAATTTCATGAAGTACATGGGTATTCTACATCTTGTACATGAGTGGGTTTTGCAAGTAAGCATAGCATAATTCCATAAGACTAGTTCATGAGTAATCCAACAATATTCACAAGACACATTATCAACATGGATGACATTGAATCATAGAGTCCTACCATGAATCCTTCCCTTAGTCACAATTTTGCTATAATGCATGATTTCTAGTCACTTAGGTATTTTATCAAATACTTTACTTGCACGACTTAGGCATAGGTTTAAATGATACAATTACTCATCATAAATAATCAAAATTACATGTTTTCAACTCATATGATGTCATAGATTCATAATAACACATAAAGATTCTATCTTGGCATCATTCAATACATAAACATGATCAACAATCCATTCATAACATGAAAACCATAATATATAGTTTTAGAAAAGGGTTCTTGAACTTCATGGATGAAAGGAGTCCATGAATAAACACACGCATACCTTAGAAAGGAAACCTTGATCATTTGTGGGAGAGATCTTGGATTGTGAAACTTAATTCTTGATTATCTTGGAAAAAGGTTTGAATCTTGCTTTTGAGAGATGAGTTTGATGGAAACCCTAATCTTATGGTTGAGAGTGTAAAAGAGGGTTTTTGAGATGCTTAACTGAAGAAAAATGGGAAAAATTCCGCCTCTTTAGGGTTATAAGTCGTGGAAGGTGAAATAAATGAATAAAATACCCTTGCAAAAATGCCCTTGAATTGCTGGAAAAATATACTTGACGCCATCCGTGACAGGCCGTCAGGTCTATGATAGTATGTCATGAATGGTCATCACAAAAGGGGTCCAAATTCTTAATTTTCTACCCAGGACTGACGACATCATCAGAAATGTTGTCAGAATGTGACGACGTCATCACAAATGTCATCAGAAATGTGATAGCCCATCAGAAACGTCGTCACCATTTTCCAGCTTGACATGCTAGAATAAAATGGGGATAACTCTTTGCTCCAATATCAGATTTAGTTGAAATTGATATCGTTAGAAATCTAATTCAAAGAGATTTTATTGGATATATAGTAAACCACCCAGTTCATCATATACAATGAGTTATGGTTGATTGAAGTTGACCCAAGTTTTGACGCTTACTGAAACTTGAACGATAGGAAACCTTCAACTTGTACTTGAGTTAGGGGATCTCTATGATCTAAATTCATGGTCAAATAGATTCCTACACTACATAATTGATTAACACACTAAATTTATATAGGATTTGAAGCTTTTAAAATATCCACATATAGGAATGATGGATTTTCATTCTAGTCAAAATGTGGGGTAATACAATATCTCCCCCTTGGAAACATTCATCCTCGAATGATACTGGCTGAGATAAGATAAAATATAACTTATACAAATATATAGCATGAATGAATGATCATGATTTCATGGTTGACATGACTTAAAACTGAGCATATCATACTGTACATACATATCTGATACATGGGTAGCTGATTTATGAATGTAGGTCTGAGTGTTCCGATAAACTGAGTTTCTCAAACTGAGAATGCATATATGATGCTTAACTGATAAGTTGGATCCATGCATATCTGATGTATGATTATATAACTAACATGATACGTGAATGCATGACTGAAAGAACTGATAAGCTGACCACGCATATCTGATGCGTGAATACATGACTGAACTGACTCATGAATATACGACTGAACATGCAATGGTAAAGGCACTAAGATTGAACTGAAACATGAGAACATAACTGATTCTGCTACGTGACATATGGACTGAACATCATGAACTGAACTAAACCTCTGAATACTTGACTTATAGCTGAGGTCTAACTTGAAGGTCAACTTATGAGTACCCTCTATTCTAGACTGAATTCATTATGCAAGGATAAATTGAAGGATATAAGGCATGAAAGAGTTAAGAGAAAGTGGGTATCTCCCCCTTAGGACACTATTTCCCTCTAAGAATGCTTACCTTATGAAGATACTGGGTGATGCACAGGGCATCTATGAACTAGATTATAACTAAACTTTGGGAGTCCAAAACTAATACATGATACATGAGATAAACTGAACTTGCAACTACTAGGAGGTTCTACCTTGAAATAGTTATATTTTCTGAGATTTTGGATAGCATAAATAGATGCAAGGATGAGAAATCAAGCTATATAAATCTGACTGCTCACTGGAATGACATGAATACTAAAAGAAAAGAAACTATTCTTAAAACATCTCATAGCCTCCTGCACATAAGTGTGGTGCACAACACACGTATGTACAAGACTCTACTAGATGCGGCTTTCAGACTTCCTAGGACTCTATTGAACCTTGGGCTCTGATACCAAGTTTGTAACACCTCAATTTTCTAAACCAATATTCTACACGGTGCTCATGACCTCAAAGGACCACAAGCTAACCCATAACTGATATCTATACCTATATACTGAATAATATATCATAAAATATGAAAACATGAACATGAAAGGCCATAAGTTTTGAACTGAATAAACGTCTGATAACAAAATGTCTAAAAAAGGTATAACAATACCAAAATAAGTCATAAATACTAAAAATAATAAGATATGAATATCTAATCTGACATCTAGTCTGAAAGCCTCTAACTAAACTGAATAAGGTGTTGAAGGAACATGACTCTAACTAACTCCATCTAGTAACTAAATAGTAAATGTAGCAATAATCATATCGTCCTCGAATGAGAAGGACTTACTGCAAACTTTGAACACTGGAATGCTACTACTGATCTGGAGCTCGTGCCTCTGAACCTATAGTGTAACATAAGAGAAAACACCATAGCACAAATGCGTCAGTACATCTGAATGTACTGAGTATACGAGTGAGGTAGGCCAAATGCAAAGGGTTATATGCATGAACAATGCTAACTAATATGAATGTGAGAATACATACATTTATAACAACTATAACTGAACTCGTGATAATGCTGACTACTGAGTCTCAATGCTGACGACATGACTTTACTATTATTGAGGTACTGAATAGATTATTGACTATTTCTGACAGTTTAAATTTTGAAGAACTAGTTTGAATGACTGTGTCTAATAGTTCGGAAACTGAATACTGGTAATGTTAGCTATGACAACTGATATAGCTAATATAAATGTAATGATCGAACTAACTGATATAACTGATACTGTGCAACTATATCTGACAGTCTAAGTTTTGATAGAACTATCTGAGTTCCGTTCTACTTAGAGTAACTAAATCTGAGATCAGTCTTATCTAGCGAGTGATCATGAGTATACTGATAATAAGACTGTTTTGACTTAGTCTGAGATCAGTCCTATCTAGCAGGTGATCTTTAAATCTAATAATTCTGATACAAATTAATCTTAGTTGAGATTAGTCCTAGCTAATGGGTGATCTTGAAGTCTATTTACAATGATAAGCATTGATAGTATCTAACAGTATTGAATCTGTACTACTAAGCTAAGTTGACTGTATTTGAAAGCCCTGATTCTGTAACTAAAACTGTGGGATATGTTTATCTAAATGACATACCCCAAGCTAAGCTGACTGGGGTCCAATCTGTGCCCTGACTGGAAGGGTGTCAGTACCGCGCCACCAGTAAATACATCTGTTATAGAGTCAGTCCTAATCTAGTGGGTGACTCCTGGGATCAGTCCTATACATATAAATGTGCTAACGGGTGACCCCTGAGTACGTCAGTCCTATCTAATGAGTGACATCTCATACCTACGCTGGCTACGTAGTTCAGGAACTTAGGAATTGCTTCTAAGGATCTCAGTCCTAATCTAGTGGGTGACTCCCCATCCCTAGGCTCACTCGGTGTTGAATCCTACTCCCATCTGAAAGACACTGAACTGAATAACTGGGCTAAACTAAATAACTTAACTGAACTAATTTACTGAACTGACACTGTTGAACTAAACTGAAAATAGTGGTATTGTTTAGCGGAGAAAAAACTGAGTTTACTGGATTCTGATGGCGGAAGGAATATAATGAGTTCTGAGGACTAATTAAGAGTACTAAATTTACTAAGATTTACTATGATTACTGAGGTTACTGAGCACTGAGATTACTGAGAATACTGACCTACTAAGATTACTGAGTTTTCCCGAGTAACATGACTGACTGATTTCTATAGATCATGTCTTGACTGAGAGTATCACGAAAACATGACATGGCTCTAGGTACACAGCTATATTTTTTTGGGTACAAGTACCCCCAAGACTCGATGGAAGGAAACTGACACACATGACTGACTTGATCATAAGAGTAGAGTCCATAATCCACAGTATCATAAATAAGGGATTTCATACTAAGCATGATTCTCAATAATCTATTTCAAGGAAGGGAGTTTCATACAACATGTATATACTTGCATAGCTTTCAATATCATGCTCATTACATATTACAACCACAATCCATAATATCATAGCTTGGGAAATTTTATGAAGTACATGGGTATTCTACATCTCGTACATGCGTGGGTTTTGCAAGTAAGCATAGCATAATTCTATAAGACTAGTTCATAAGTAATCCAACAGTGTTCAAGAGACACATTATCAACATGGATGGCATTGAATCATAGAGGCCTATCATGAATCCTTCCCTTAGTCACAATTTAGCTATAATGCATGATTTCTAGTCACTTAGGTATTTTATACAATTACTCATCAAAAATAATCAAAATTATATGTTTTCAACTCATATGATATCATAGATTCATAATAACACATAAAATATTCTATCTTGGCATCATTCAACACATAAACATGATCAACAATCCATTCATAACATGAAAACCATATATATATAGTTTTAGTAAAGGGTTCTTGGACTTCATGGATGAAAGAAGTTCATGAATGAACACACACATACTTTAGAAAGGAAACCTTGAAGATTTGCTGGAGAGTTATTAAATTGGGAAACTTAATTCTTGATTGTCCTGGAAAAAGGCTTGAATTTTGCTTTTGAGAGATGAGTTTGATGGAAACCCTAATCTTGTGATTGAGAGTGTAAAAGAGGGTTTTTGAGATGCTTAACTGAAGAAAAATGGGAAAAATTATGCCTCTTTAGGATTATAAGTCATGGAAGGTGAAGGAAATGACCAAAATACCCTTGCAAAAATGCTCTTGAATTGCTGGAAAAATATACTTGACGTCATCCGTGACAGGTTGTCAGGTCCGTGATAGGCCATCACGAATGATCGACACAAAAGGGATCAAAATTCTTGATTTTCTGCCCAGGGATGACGATGTCATCTGAAATGTCGTTAGAATGTGACGACGTCATCAAAAAGGTCTTCAGAAACGTGATAGCCCATCAGAAACGTCATCACCGTTTTCCAGCTTGACATGCTGGAATAAAATAGGGATAACTCTTTGCTCCGATATCAGATTTAGGGGAAATTGGTATCGTTGGAAAGCTAATTTAAAGATATTTCATTTGATATATAGTGAACCACCCAGTTCATCATATACAAAGAGTTATGGTCAACTAAATTTTACCTAAGTTTTGACGCTCACAAAAACTTGAATGTTAGGAAACCTTTCAACTTGTACTTGAGTTAGGGGACCTCTATTATCTAAATTCATGCTCAAATAGATTCCCACACTACATAATTGATTAATATATTAAATTTATATTGGATTTGAGACTTTTGAAACATCCACGCATAGGAATGGAGGATTTTTATTCTAGTCCAAAATGTGGGGTATTATAGTGGAAGATAGCATCTGACATACTGAGTAGATATCCCCATCTTTTTTGAAGTTTAGGTATCTTCCCCACTCTTAACTTGAGAGCACATGTGTATTTTAGTGGTGGATAATGTAACAACAAGGATAATAGATTTTAGAATGTTATGTGTTTTGACCATTTTACCTCTGATTGTAGTTTATTCATGTTACTTGTGAATTACGGTAGTGGGTCGCATGGTTCCCAAGGCAATCGAGGGATTTTTATGCAAGTCTTTTTTATTTTGGAAGTTGTGGAGTTAACTTTGAACAATATTAGATATTTTAGGCATTGTATGAGAATTTTATCATTTTTGTTAGCCTTAAAATGTCATTTCTAGTTTGGTAATGTTGATGGTTGGGTTCCAAAGATTTTTTATGAGTGTGAAGCTTTTGGTGGGATAGTTAGTAAAGTTTGGCCTAGATTTGACATAGATCAAAACTTGATGATAACGACCTTCATTAGAGATTTTCATAATTCCATTTAGTCCAAAACATCAAAATTAGTTTAGTTAAATAGTTTATTTATTTTGTAGAATCCTAACGAATTACAAGGGTGTATTCAAGAAATATTTGGCCTAACCTTTTGCTTATGTAGGTCTCTTGCTCTTTGCAATTATGTGGGCCCTATTGCAATTACGAATGGCAAGTACACCAAGCATAGTGATTGGTGAGGTAGAGTAGTATCACATACTAGGGTCTTAAGTTTTTATACAGATGTATAGCATCGGTCGTGATTACAAAGGCTTATTTGGGATGGGTCTGATTCGATTCGAAAATGTTCTTCGCAATTTTGAGGATGGGTTACACATAAAAAAAATTATTATACCTGGGTAGATTAAAAAATCCTTTTGAACCTCAAACCCCAAAACTCAATTTTTGAAGCTTTGTACCTCTATTTTAGGAGATTTAAATGGGTAATTTTTTATATTTCTTCACTGGGTAAGTTTCTAAATTATTATATCAACATTCCCATGAATTATTTTGTAATTTCATCTTTGAATTTTGATTTTTCAACTTGAAATTTTAGGATTTACCCAGTAAAGTGAGAATATGGTTTTCAATGATTTCAAGTCATATTTTAACTCTATTTTTGAAGAAATTTCATGTTTGAACTACATAAATTATGGATAATTATTTTTCTAATAATATTCTAGTTTTGTCTTTGGAATCTTAGGGTTGACTTCTTAGAACTTGAATAAAAATATAGTTATATGGATAGTGTTGGAGTCACATTTATGTGTAGAACTAATTCCTTGTAGATTGGAAGCATTCTGGATCCATTCGAAATGGTAAGCTCAATCGTAGGCACTAGTGGCTTGTTGTTTGGTTTTATGGTAGATTTTGACTTAATTCTCTCAAACTTTACTTGAGTGGAAATTTAACATATAAAGCATACTATGGGCTGGGTGACGAAGTATTATATCATAGTAATTGAGATGGTTAGTTATTGTTATGTATAGACTTAGTCCTATATTTTGCTAGTGATATGAAATTGCATATTTGAGTACTAATGAGATGGATTATTATTGTGATGCCAGAGTGAGGGCTTATGCTATTTTCTTGATATGGGATGCCGATTCCTAGTTTGATAGTGAGGCATGCGGCCTATGTAAATGGATTAGCATAAATTAACAGATTTATTGGTATATTATTATTTCTGATTCATCTTACTTTCATGTTCATGCATATTCATACATTTCATAGATTATGGAAATTATGTATTAAGAAAAAAATTTGAATAATTAATTATGATTGAGATGATATGTAAGAGTTGTTTGAAAGAAATGAGTGATGTAGTCTCGATTTAAGTCCAAGAAAAACTTATGAAAAATACCTGTTCGAGTCTAATATGTGATATGAGTCTGGCATGATATTTGGATCTCACAAATCCCCCATGGGTCCCTTCCTACTGCAAAAAATGTTTGAAGGGTGTATATCGATAGACATTGGTCATTGCATGTCATCTCATACCATTTCATTGCATTGTATACTTATGAGTTATTATTTTGATTAAGATACATTGTAATGACTAAACTTTTGGTGACGTATGAAATATTTATTTCTATGTGATTTTACTATTTTTACCCCTCTTCATGATTTTACTATTTGTATTATGGTGATTTTGGTGTGTGGGGATGAATGTCACGGTTCCTAATGCTTGGTGTGGTTTATGCGAGATTAAGGTTTCTGATGGTCTTATAGGCTTACTAGTTGACTTTAGTCAACATATTTTAATCTATGCATTAAATGAAAAAATGGATTGTGCTAGCCGATCCAAAACATTGATTTTAGATTGTAACATAGTTGGTGTGGTTTTATGGCTTTTATATCTCATTTTGACCCTCCTTTTGGAGAGTTGTGAAAATAGTTCTTGGAGTTCAACTCTGTGAAAACAATGATTTTTCAAAAAACTGTGACCTCCATTGAGTCCAGAGCATCGAATTTAGTAGGATAGCGTAGTTCGTTTGTATACTTGAGATTTTGGATGAATCTCGAGGGGTCTGTGGAGACTTGAAATTCTCTAAGTCTCTAGTTGGTGCACCATTCAACTGGTGTACTCTCTTAATAGATTCTTTGGTCGCATAATTGACTTGGCCTGATAGCCAAAGTGTCGCCAAAGAGATACCAGGCTCGCTTAATAAATTACCACTTAAGCGATGTCATGATCGCTTAAACGATACTAGCATACTAGACTTGTGTTGCTTAAGCAACAACCAAGTTGATTATGAGATGAGTTGGGCTTATCTTAAGTAATGCTCGGTCACTTAAGCGATAGCCACCTAAGTGACTCGGTAGTCGCTTAGGCGATGCTTGGGTGGATAACATCCCTATTTTTGAGATTCTTTCACCATTTTCTAGACTTGGATCTTGAGGATCAATTTTTGGGTATTTTCATCCATTTCTTGGCTTGGGTAAGCTTTAAACTCCTATTTTAACTGCTTTTCCTTAATTTTATCAATTATGTCTTGTTTAAACTCAGGTGATAAAGTTGAAATTTGGGAATTTTAGCCCAGAAGGCCCAACTTAACATTTGTTCAATTTAAACCCAACTTTTAATCCATTTTCTATTGGGTTTCTCTAATAAGTTTCTTTAATCTCGGCGAAAATATTTTTGGACTAAAATTTTGGTTTACCCTTTTTTTAGAAAACCCATTTTGGGGAACTATTTTGAACCCAATTTTAAAGTGGTCAATATGGGTATTATTGACTATATTTTGATGCGTAGATTTTATAGTTATGTGTTTAGCTATTTTTTGGGTCTATGTGTGAGGTGAAAGATTGGTGATAAAGGTTTATTTATTTCTATTTTGACATTCACGGTAGGTTATGGCTTAACTTTGTTCAAGATGGTTGGGTAGTTAATAATAATGTAAAAACATGCTATGTGTATGGAGTTGTATCATGGAAAATGTGTTTAGGTTATATATGTTCCTGTGGGGGGGCTTATGTTGATAATACTTGGTGGTTTAAGTCATTATATACTATGTGTGATCGTGTGGGGTCTTACAAGATGTTGTCCTTGGAAATGAATATGCATATCTGTATGCACACTCTGGTGGAAAAAGCTTAGATTTGGGGATTTATGTGGCACTAATGACATTTTCTTACATGTTTCACTTAATGGCTTCTGGATTATACTGGATCATGGATGGTTGATTGATTTTAGTGGATTTGTTGCTTACATAGTTGATTTATTAGTTGGATATTGGATATTCTCATTTTGGTTAGTTGTGAGATTACATCCTTATATCATATGGTACCACCGTACAAATACTGGAAATATTGGTTTTTTCTGACAAAAAAGGTGATATCTTTAAAATCCTCTGCTAATGTATGTGTCGGAGAAGAGTTATAGATATTTGTATTTAACATTTATTGTATACAGGTTGACAAAAGCTCGGTAGGTGTGGATTAACGAATCTCTTATGGGTTTTATTCTCGGTAGGTGTATTAGGAGATTGTGCGATAACCTCGTGCATCATCATAATCATCATCATCATTGCATTCCTTATGTTGTGCTTGTTTTATGATTGTATTTCTATTTGTGACTTGATATCTGTATTTTATCTTCTTGTATTCGAATTATGTGTATATTTGTTCTCTTTTATGCTAAGTGTCATTTTTATATATGTATATTGTAAAACTATTAGTGGAGATATTATGGGCTACTGTTTGGAACATTCTCCAATTATAGATGGTGTGCCCATAGTTTGTCTTTATATGCTTTATTTTCTAATTCACTCAATCGGCCTATGATACCTATGGAGTACAAGTGGTCCACAGTCATCCCTACTGCGCCCTTCTAATGTAGATCCAGGTATGAGTGCACCGCATGAATAGCTGATTCAGGTGGTATTTGGAGTCTATTTGAGGTTGTGGTTACTCTATGCATTCAAAGTTGGCCACTACCTTTTCTTATCTAGAATATATCTTATTGTATTCAAAGACAGAGTTTGTTCCTTTTTCGATATCCTATGTATATTTTGACTTTGAGTTGTATTAGTTGGTTCTTAGACTGTGATATTTGGTTTTAGGATTTTGTTTGGTATCTTTATTATATTTACACTATTATCATATTTATGTGGTTTTGCTTCATTCTAAAATCCCTACGTTGGGTTTTGATGTTGATTTCTTATTTCATATTAGTTTGGGTGATAGGATTACTTGACAAGGTTTGTTGGAACAAATGTCATCATGACCCTCGATTTTTTTGGTCATGACAAATTATAATAAGAGCAACTAGGTATATTTCTCTCAACATTATAAGAACAAGGGGTCTAATAGAGTCTCACAGATTGGTGCATAAACATTTGTATCTATCTTCGAGAGGCTATAAGATGTCTTTTAGAAAATTCCCTTACCTTGTGTTCTAAGTTATATTTCTCTCTTTCTGTGTAAAGTGGTGAGGACTAGGTCTAGTGGGTCCAGAGATGCGGATCCATTATTAGAGAAAAGAGCCCAATCTAAAGGGTAAAATATGAGTCATTGTTAGGCTCAACATGGAGAAGGGGCACAAGGGTCTGCCCTATCCATAAATAGCACTAGGGGACTCTCCCCTAAGCCTCAAGTTGACCATATTAGATTCATGGGGCCAACTCTGATCCCGTAGAGTTCTTCTTCCCTAATATTAGAGAGGTTGTTTTTTTGGTTTCTAACCTATTTTGAGGGTGCTCCTGTGAGTGCACTTGGTATTCCTATAGCCTTGAGTATTGTACCTCTATCTGTGCCACATTTCTTTTATGGTGTTTCTCCAATTTTGAGTATGGATCCTTTTATTGTAATGACATCTTCTTATAGTACTCTATAGACTCCAAGTGTAGTTCTTTATTTAGTGCTTGTACCTAATTATGGTATTTTGAGATCTGGAGTTCAACCTTCTTCCATGATTTCTTCTCGGATGGGTTCTTAACCAACCAAATTTACTTTCCTTATATTGTTGCAAGTACAGTTATGCCTTCTGAGGATCAAAAGAGGTTTGAGAGATTCACTCACTTGGGTCATCCTAGGTTCAGTGGTATCGTAGGTGAGGATGCTCATAAGTTCTTGATGGATTTTCATGAGAAGTTGCATAATCTTGGTTCCCTTGAGTCATATGGGTTGGCATATACTACTTATTAGCTGAGAGATGCAACCATAAATTGGTAGAGGTCACCTCTTGGTTGCTGACCACTTGGTTTGCTAATGATGACTAAGGCCTTTTTGGATGGGTTTATTCCCTTTAGTTTGAGAAATCATATGATAGATTAGTTTGATCTCTTAAAGTAGGGCTCCATAACTGTTGAGAAGTATGAGGCATAATTCCATACTTATCCAGATATTTTTATACCCATAATTTCATTGACCATGAGAAGATTCAAAAGTTGGTAAAGGGTTTGATACTTCTCTTCAGCTTACTACGACCCAGATGGTAGTGTATGGGGCATCTCCCTAGAGTATGTGGATCATTCTAAGATGACTAACTTTAGAAGTCACATTTCTCGAGGTAGGGATTCTAAAAGCTCCCATAGATATAATGGTATACCAGTGCAGGCAGCCTTGTAAAGTTTAGGTGGTAGGTCTCCTGGTTCAGTAGCTTTAGGTGGTCATCTTGGCTCTATTATAACTCCTTCTATTAAGTCAGGCCACTTGACATACTTTATGTATGATGAGGCTAGCCATGTGGTCATGGATTTTCCTTGTTATATTGCTAGAGCTACTCTTACATTGACTTCAGAGGTAGAGGTTCTAATAGAGGTGGGAAAGGCAGAGGCAGTGGTTCCTGTATTGGTGATCGCAGGACTACTCAGCTAGGTGGTGGACGTGGTTAGTGTTTTGCTATACCTTCCAGACCATAGGTAGAGGCCTTTAATGCTGTCATCATATATATCATCCTTGTTTTTTTTACACCTATATTTGTGTTATTTGTTTCGAGATTGACTTTTTTCTATGTGTTTGCATATTTTATTTTTTGTTTTGATTCTTCTGGTGAGCCATTTGATGTGCCCACCCATGCATCTACCCTCGTAGGAGGCTTTTTAGTTGAAGATCGAGTGTGTTGATCTTGTGTTATGACTTTTACGGGGTGTGAGGCTTGGGTAGATCAGATTATCCTTAATATAGTGGATTTTGATTTTATCTTGGGTATGGATTGGTTAACTCTTTACCATACTATCCTAGACCGTTATGCTAAGACCGTGACTTTATCTTTGTCGGGTGTACCAAGGATAGCTTAGAGACGTGTGCTTTATTAGGACCCAAGAGAGTTATATCTTTTCTTTAGGCTCATTGTTTAGTTTACAAAGGAGCTTGTCTTATTTGGTTTATATTCATGACACTAGTGCTGCTTTACCTTCTTTCTTGGATTTTGCTTGTGTGGTCTTTGAGTTCATGGATGTTTTCCCTATGAATTTGCCTAGTATGCCTTTGGATCATGATATTAACTTTGTTAATGATTTTAAGTCAGGCGCTAAGCTCGTTTCTCTTCCCCCGTATAGAATGGCCCTAACAAGGTTATAAAAATTAAAGGATTAGTTGCAAAGGTTGTTGGATAAGGGATTTATCCGACCTAGTGTAACACCTTAAGGTGCTCTTATCTTGTTTGCTAAGAAAAAAGATGGGTCTATGCGCATATGTATTGATTATCGGTAGTTGAACAAGGTGATGATTAAGAATAAGTATCCTCTTCCTCGTATCAATGATTTGTTCAATCAACTACAGGGTGCTTTGATGTTGAAGATTAATTTGAGGTTCGGGTATCACTAGTTGATCATTTGAGCTTTAGATATTCCAAAGTTATCCTTTGAAACTCATTTCAGTCATTATGAGTTCTTGGGCATGTCCTTTAGATTGACCAATGCCCAGCCGCATTATTGGAGTTGAGGAATTGAGTATTTTAACCATATCTTAATTCCTTTGTTATTATAATTATAGATGATATCTTAGTTTATTCCAGGAATAGGGTCGATCATAAGGAGCATATGTGAATTATGCTCCAGATATTAAGGGATGAGAAGTTGTATGCTAAGCTCTCTAAGTGTGAGTTTTTGTTGTAGTCTGTCTCGTTCATGGGTAATGTAGTTACCAAGTATGGTATTATAGTTGATTCGTCCAAGATTATAGTGGTTCGTGGTTGGGCTAGACCTACTTCTCCTATCAAGATTTAGAGTTTTTTATTGGTTTAACACGTTACTACTGATATTTTGTTAAGGGTTTTTCATCTATCATAGCTCCGTTGACCAAGTCGGCTAAGAAGAAGATTTCCTTTTAGTGGTGTTATGCTTGTGAGGTAAGCTTTTAAAAGCTCAAGAATTTGTTGACTTCATCTCCTACCTTGACTTTACCCAAGGAGTGCATAGGTTTTTACTGTCTTTCATGATACTTTAGGTGTTGGTTTAGGTGTTTTGCTAATGCAAGAGGATAAGGAAATTTTATATTCTTCTATTCAGTTGAATCCCCATGAGAGGAAATACCATAACCATGATTTAGAGTTGTGCACGGTTGTTTTTGTATTAAAATAGTAGAGGCACGTCTCATATGGAATCCGTTAAGAGATTTTCATAGATCATAAAAGTATTCTATATTTCTTCACCTAGTGACATCTTAATATGAGGCAGGGTCGTCTGCGTAAGATTCTTAAGGATTATCACTTAGCTATTCTCTATCATTCGAGCAAGGCTAATATGGTCGCAGATGCCTTTACCCAAAAGTCAACTAGCATAGGTAGCTTGGTGCATCTTTTGACTTAAGAGAGGACTTTGGCCTTTAGTCTTGGGATAACCAGATAGTTAGGCTTACTGTTTTTACACCTTGGTGTGCTTTAGGATTCGTGGTGACTAGGTTTTCTTTGATAGAGTAGATTTGGCCTGATCAGTTTGATGATATTGGGTTGATAATGCTTTGGTATAAGGTGTTGAATGGTAAGGCTAAGGAATCCTCACTTGATTCAAATGGTGATTTAAGGATTGAAGGCCGAGTTTGTGTACTAAGAGTGGGTGATTGGATTAGATAAATTTTGGAGAAGGCCCATTATTCTAGGTATTCCATCCATCCAGAGTGACGAGTGACAAGATGTACTGTAACTTGAGGCAACATTACTGGTGAGGTTGTATAAGGAAGGATATAGTGGATTTTCTAGTTTGTTACCTATGTTGCCAATAAGTAAAGGCCAAGCATTTGAGACCTGGTGGTTTACTTCAGAGATTACCTATTCTCGAGTGGTAATGGGAATAGATCACTGTGGACTTCGTGACAAGGCTTCCTTGTACTTCTTATTGTTTGGATAGTGTTTGGATCGTGGATCGATTGACCAAATCTTCTTATTATATTCCAATTTAGGTTTCCTTCAGTGTTGAGAGGTTGGCCCATATCTATATTTGGAAGATAGCCCATCTTCATGGGATGCTAGTGTCTATGATATTGAATCGGGGTTTAGTTTTCACATCTCACTTCTAGAAGATTTTTCAGGAGGAGTTAGGTACTCAGGTGGATGTTAGAACAACTTTTCACCCCCATACCGAAGGTCAGTCAGAACAAACTATTTAGGTTTAGAAGGATATGCTTCATTCTTGTGTGATAGACTTTGGTATTCAGTGAGAGCAACATCTAGTTTTGGTGAAGTTTGTATATAATAATATCTACTTTTCCAGTATTGAGATGGATACGTTCAAGGCTTTGTATGGTATGAGTTGTGGCTCTCCAGTTGGTTGATTTGATGTTTTAGAGATTAGATCTTGAGGTACAGACTTACTTCGTGAGTCTTTAGATATAGTTTGGGTTATTCAAGATAGACTTCGGGTGGCTTAGAGTAGGCATAAGTATTATGTGGATTGTAGACTTTGTGCCTTGAGATTTAGTGTTGGTTATTGTTTCTTCCTTCGTGTGTCGCACATGAAAGGAATAATGAGGTATGGTAAGAGGGGAAAGCTTATCCCTATGTATATTAGACCTTTTATGATCCTTCTACTATTAGGGATGTGGCTTATAAGTTAGTATTACCTCTAGGATTATCTGCGGTTCATTTAATTTTTCATGTTTCTAGGCTTCAGCATTACATTCTAGATGAGTCTCATGTCATTTGTTGGGATTCAGTCTAGTTAAATGAGCAGTTGTCTTTTATTAAAGAGCCTATTTCAGTACTAGTTAGGGATATTAGACGATTGGGTTTTAAAGTTATTCCTATGGTCAAGGTCCAATGGAGGCATCGATCTATAGACGAGTCTACTTGGGAGGTCGATTCTGATATGCAAAGTAGTTAAAATTTTAATGATTTTATTTTTGACCCTCTCGCATTAGTAATGTCAATTTTTGACTTGAATTATGATTTGGGGTGTTAGAAAGGTGTTTTGGGAAAGTTTTAGAATTTTTGGAATGGGTTCAGGGCTATTTTGGATCTTTGAGGCAGTGTGCCTCCATTATAGTGGCGTGCCACGGAGGTTAACCTCCGCAATAAGGTTGTGCCACGCCGCTATATTAAATTCATCCAGTTTTGTTTTTTGCACTTGGGGTGAGGGGATTTTGGTCTTTTTACCTCGTACACCACTTATAAACATAAAATTAACCCTTTTCCGTTAGTTTTCAAATATAAATCATTCTCTTTCTCTCTTGAACTCAAAATCCAAGAAAGTTCAAGGGTTTTAAAAGAAATCACTACTCCGGGATCCAAACTTTGATTTCCCTTGGAATTCTTTATTTTTTCAGGTATATTTCTCCTCCCTACTCTTGAATTTTACATAGTTGCATTTATTTATCATTCTCCATGTGGTTTGAATTAATTGGTTTAAAATTGGGTTTAGGTTTTGGTTGGTATTATTTGATGACTTTTTCCATGTTTTAAATTGATGATATGCTTTAAATTTATGGTTTTTAGACTAAATGGGTGCATTGTAATGGGAATTGGACTAGGGAACATACGTTTTCCCAAATTGATGACTTTTTTGGCTTGGTAATGACATTAACCCCAACCCACCATGTAAATTTTGTTTCTGCACATGGATGTTGAATAATTCAACTTACTTATGAACTCATTGCATTACATTAATGGATAAATGGATAAAAGGAATTTAAAAAGCCCTTGGTGGCCATGGTTTAGAATTTTAAATAGAACTTGGGAGTCTAATGTTTACATGGATTGGTTTGGCATATTTATATGATCATGCAAGTATAATTAAAATGATAATACGAAGTGGTAAATACCTTATTATAAGACTCTTGGGTTAATGATTGGGTTTATGTGCAAAGTGTTTTAATTTTGTCTTAAAGTAAATTATATAGCTCACTGTGAAGGTGTAGTCCAAGAGAGTGGGGGGGGGGGGGGGTGGAGGGACTAACACTGGAAACCACATTTGCTGGCGTGGTGTCTAAATGACCATGTTCCTAGTTCACGTACTATATTTTAGGATTGCTAGATCCTTGGTCTCTCTAGCCCTTTCTTCGATTATCTTTGTTCACGTGGCTAACACTCATTGGGGCCCTTTCAGCAGGGGATGAACCTATTTAACTTGTGGGTGCCTTTAGGATAGAGCGAGCTACACAGTTCAGGTTAATGGATTAAACTCTTATGTTCATGGCCCTTGTCCCTATCCCGACATCCTATATATGTATATATAAATGTTATGTATGTGATTTTTGATCGAATTTTGGTATTGGCATTATTGTATCACTTTTTTTGAGTTTTATGCCAGTGCTCACCCCACTGAGCATCCCTAGATGTTGCATCATTTCATGCTGTAGGGTTCAAGGGTTGTTTTTGTTACTTTTGTACAACATTAGGTGTTGTGATTCGTCGGTTGAGTTGTTATAAAGTGGTGAGCCTCCATCTTTTGGAAGAGCTGCTATTTCATTAGGTTTCTTTTCATATTTTTGATTCTATCTTGTCATTGTCGGGGGCATGTCCCGAATTAGTTTGATATTCTAGTTGTAGATGATTTTCTGGACAAGTGTGGGTTGGATGTTTTTTTTTTTTTTTGATTCGTAGAGTCTACATTTGATTATTTATACTTTTTATTACTATTTGGTTGCCTTCCATTGTATTCTTTTATAGTGTTCTAGATGTTAGGCTAAGGGGGTAGTCTCCAGCTTTCGGTGGGCTTGATATACCCATCACAACTAGGCTTTAGTTCGAGTCCTAATAAGTTATCCCCAGCTTTCTGCTGATTCTGGTATTTTTTTTGCCTTTAGTTTGAGGACAAACTAGATTCTTATTAGAGAAAGATGTATGACCTAACTTTTGGCGACTTGTGTGAAATATTTATTTTTATGATTTGACCATTTTACCTCTTTCTATGGTGGAATTGTGGTGTTTCTTGGGTGTTGGGATGGTTGAAACGGTGCTTTTCAGTGTGTTTTATACGAGATTATAGTGTTTGACGGTCTTAAAGGCTTACTAGTTGACTTCGGTTAGCATTTTTTGATCTGTGGGTCGGATATTAAACTGGTCTACGTCAATAGATATGAAACGTCAATTTTAGGTTGGTAACGTGGTTTGTGTGGTTTTACGACTTTTATATCTTATTTCAACCATTCGTACGGAGAGTTGTGAATATAGGTCTTGGGGGTTAATTGTGTGAAAATAATGTTTTTTCAAAAATTCTTTCTTTCCATTGATTCAGGGGCATCAAATTTAGTCGGGTAGCATTGTTCATTTGTGCAGTCGTGATTTTTGATGGAATTCTCCAAGTCTCCAGTTTGTGCACTCACTTAAGCGATGCTTTGGTTGCTTAAGAGACTTGTCCTGACAGCCAAAGTGTCGCCTAAGCAAAATCAGGCCTTCTTAAGCGATTGTTTTTTAAGCAATGGACTGGTCTTTGAAGCGACACTAACATACTAGACGTTTGTCTCCTAAGCAACAACCAACTCGTTTAGAAAGAGCGAGAGCCGCCTAAGTGACCCAATAGTCGCTTAGGAGATGCATGGGTGGATTACACCCTCATTTTCAAGATTCTTTCACTATTTTTGAGACTTTGAGCTTGGGGATCGAGTTCTTGGGAATTTTCTTCCATTTCTCGGCTTGGTAAGCTCCAAACTCTTATTTCAACTACTTTTCTTCGATCATATCATTTAAATCTTGTTTAAACTTGAGTTTTAATGTTGAAATTTGGGGATTTTGGCCCTGAAGGCTAAAATTAGCATTTTCTTCGATTTAAACCCCAATTTCAACCTATTTTAAATTAAGGTTTCTCCTATGAGTTTCCTTAATCTTGGAAAAATGTTTTTGGACTAAAATTTTAGTTATACCCTTCTTTTTCAGAATACCCATTTTGGGGCCTGTTTTGACCCTAATTCGGAAGTGGGTAATATGGGTATCATTGGCCTTTTTTAGGGAAATGGTTCAAAAATGCCTCTTTACTTTCAAAAATTGGCTAACTTTACCCTCCGTCATACTATGAGGTTAAATATACCTATGCTATACTATAGGGCTAAATATACTCCCACCATTAACAAACTTCACATATGTACCCCTCAATTTAATGGATTCCCCCAAGTTAATAAAAATCACCCAATTTTAATTGAAATTACAATTTTCTTGTTTAATTCGAATCCAACTCGCAAAATTAAATAAATTCATTTCATCTCCTTCTTCCATAGAAACACCATGGAGTTTGGATGATCTGAAAACTTCTGAAGTCCAACATTGTACCACTTTTCTTTGTTCTCCTGAGAGTTTGGGAGTGTATGACACAACCCAAACCAGGGCCTAGTTATCGAATGCCTCAAGCCCAACCGGGACCGAAGACCACTCTCAATTCCCAATAATAGCCTCCATACACCCCATGTCAGATGAATTTTTATTATATATCATAATAAGATGGAACAATCATAAATCAAATACAGTCAAAAGGTCAGCCCCAATACCAATACCAATGCCAAGGCTAACACCAATATCGCCGCCGCCTATGCCAACCCAAAGTAGTCTCACAAAGCCTCTATCCAAAATCAAAATAACATTTGGTCAGGACATGCCCCTGACCATAGCCAAAAACCAAAGTCTAAGAAATAACCTAAGTATATAGAGAAGTCCATAACATGAAATGGAGCCTTCCAGAGTATGGAAGCTCACCACTTCAATCTGACACAAAGTTGTCCCCAAATCCAAGTTACTTAGCAGGAGGAGTAGTATGGTAGGTTCATGCATCCCGTAGGGATGCAGCGCTCGAAGATGGGTTAGCGGGTGAACGCTAGCATGTACTCAGGAGTAAGGATAAAGTAATTCCAATATTTAAAATCAAGTAAATAACCATATATATATATATATAAATTATCCATGCCAATAAAGGGAACTCGAGTTTGGCAAGTATTTAAAACCTTTATCCAGGGTTTGTGTAACTTTACCATCATAATCAACCTAGGGGCTATATGGGTCCAGTATTTCCCCCTGAATGGGCCTCAATAAGTGTAGCCATATGAACCGGAGATATCACAGGGGTCGGGGATTACTGTGTACCCTTCCCCCTCAATGATACATTTATACAAGTATAACTTAGGGGATTTCCATGTACTCCACAAGATATGGTCACCATAACCAACCCTTATGTCGGCAAACATGAGTTTTGACACAACCCAAACCCCGAGCCATGTTTATAGGCACCCTAATCTCACATGAACTGGAGGTCTCCCCAATAACCCAACCCAATATTTCATCATGAAATAGGAGTTGAAGTAACTCCCGCTAATAATTCAAGATTGCAGAAATAATATCATAAGTCAATATTAGATTCATAATACCTAACTCGCACCCAAGTTCACAGTTGTTCACAATACCTCTATACAAAATCTAAGTCAACAAATGTACAAGTCGGGACAAGCCCTCAACGATAGACATACCAAGTTTAAATGAGTCTAAGTCTAATCATAAGAGACCAAGATATGAAGATCTTCCAGAGTAAAGAAGCTCACCACTTCAACTTAATGCACGAACCACTTCCATTTACTTATAACTGCACAGGAAGAGAAGAAGATGCTCTGGCCCCTATATCGCATAGGGACATAGCATCTGGAGATGGTTAGCAGTTGGAGCGCTAGCATGTAACTTAAGGATATGTAATAAAATATTATCATCAATAAAAATCAAGTCAATATATCATATTTCATCTCATTCACACACTAATCCACACATATAGATATATCACATGCTAATCAAGATATCAATGCTCATCATCATTCTCAAGCATTCAGTTATTAGACATGAAGTGGAGGACTCCGACTCTCCACACTTAAAGGTTCATCAATTCACATTATACACAGGAATTTAACCATGTTAACATTAACTTAGATAAGGGACTTCAACCATGATTACTCATTCATTAGCTAAGGACTTTAACTGCATACACAATCATTCAAACAAAGTGCTTTAGCCATACATATGTCCAATTGGACATAGGACTTCAACCACATGTCCATACATTCACTTGGGCATGGAAATTTGACCGCATGCTCACAAATTAGGCAAGGGACTCTAACATCATTCTATACTTGGACTCTAACCATAAGTCGTTCCATTCGGCGAGGTTCTCTAACCTAAAGAGATCTCTTTAAGGAAGGGATTTCAACTTCGAGCAATACCATTTCGCAACGAACTTCAACCTTAAGCCATTCATAAGGCAAGGGACTCCAACCTTAAGCAATCACATAAGGCAAGAGACTTTGACCTCAATCCATCATAGGTATCATTAGTTGGCATTTGGGACTTTAACCATTTTCACATACATCAACATAATTCCATACAATATTTAAGGACTTTAACCACTTTAGCCAATTCAACACTATACGTTACTACAAGGTCCTTATGGGAGCCTTCATTGATAAACCATGTCAATAGGCCAATGAATTCACTTAATTCAACATACAAAGCAAGTTATGGTCATCAAGAACCTTACAACAATTCTATGCCACACTCCCACCACACTTGGGTTCAACCCACAGTTTAAGTTCATCTTTATATCAAGGGACTTTACCCTTTTATTAGCCAACAACCAAGGTTATCAATTTCATCACACATGGTTCATAATTCCTTTAACACATCATTTACCATTCATCCATGTTCATTTTGGGCCATTGGCTTAGTTTAATACATCAACAACATATGACTAGACAACTCACACAGACATTTTCACAAACACCTTTGGTGCATGCCTTCAACAAGGCCATTTCCATGGTATATATTATCAAAATGAGAAATAATCAAGACCCTCTTGTTAATCAACATACAAAAAAGCCTACACAGGAAATTTATTATCAATATCAAATATAAATATAAGTCTAAGAAAGATTCAATATCATACATTATTAAGCAACATAACCATTTTCATTTGATTTCAAAACCACCATATATACTTACTAATCCAAATGTGAAATACATGGGTTAAGAGATATTTAAAAATGGGAAGAGATAAATTCCTTAAATAAGATGACACACTAACAATCTTCGTTCTTTCTTGCAACTAGATGAGCTTCCTCCAAATCCTAGCCTCCAATCTTGCTTCAAGAAGGTTTTAGAGGGTTTTGGAGTGTTTGAGTCTTGTAAAATGAGGGCTTAGGAAGCTACAATGCCTAATATAGTGAGAAAGTTTAGGGTTTTAGGCATGGGATATAACCATAAGGCCCTTAGTTAAAAGATAAAAAGTGACCTCATCCAGGAGTACAAATCCCCCATACGACTCCCGTAGCAATCGTACCCTAGGGTAAGAGTGACACCCTAGGCTTCTCCTAGGTTAACCATAATATATTGGGTAAGGGTAGGCTCCCTTGAGTAGTATCAAATGGGTATGAATCGGCCCTAACTCCTAATCTACCCTCATGACAAAAATAGTCCACTTTGTTTGAGGATTACCTCTATACGGTTGAGTAGAAGACGACTTATATGCATTGGTTATGAACAATGGGAGGTCATGTCGTATAGGAAATAGTATGATACCCATATGGAGTGATCAAAGTACAAAAGAGGAGGGAGAGGTGGATACGAGTCATGACCAAGGGTACGACTCAAGTCTGTAGTCGTACCCAACTCAGACACACAAAAATGGAGTTGTTCCTCAATGGTTCAAGACCTAAGTGTTTGAATTCTCTCCCACTTGGATCATTTATCTATGTATGAAGGGTAAGGGAAGTGTAAACACAATTTAACGCGTCAACTTACATAAACCGACCCTTAAACAAGTTAGAAACAAGAGCACAACAAGGATACAACACACAACATGCTCAATATTAACCAATCATTCATCTCATCTACTTTGGGACTCTAACTCATTTCTTATTAATGCTTACTCATTTCACAAATTAGCATAATATTCCACCGAGAATTAGTTCTCATGGGTAAGAAATAGGCGGACTTGGTTATTCTATCTACGATGACCAAAAATAGAATCACATTGATTTTGGGATCTCGGAATATCGCTAATAAAATCCATATTAATTGCCTCCCACTTATAATTGGGAAACACAATTTCTTGGAACAAACTACCAAGCCTCATGTGCTCAACTTTCACTGTCTACACACCATAGACCTAGTCACATAGCTAGCCATATCTCACTTCATATTATTCTACCAATAGAACTCTTTAAGGTCATTATATATCTTGGTGGAATTGGGATGAATAGCATAATGGGCTCTATGAGCCTAGGCCATGAACCTTTCCCTCAATCCCTCGACGTCAAGAACACATAGCCAACCTTGGTACCTCAAGATACCATCACCACCAACCATAAAGTTCACAACTTTTTGTTGACCCACATTACTCTTGATCTTCATCAAGTTGGGATCCAATACTTGTTTCTTCCTTTTATCAACAACAAGAGACGTATGAGATACCAGATGTATGAAAACACCACCACCATAAGAGTTCGCTAGTTGAACTCTAAGATTAGACAAATGGTGAACATCCATCACTAATTCCTACTTATCCTCATCAACATGGGCCAAACTTCCCATAGACAATCTACTAAGAGCATTGGCGACTACATCGGCCTTATCGAGATGGTAATGAAGACTCAGATCATAGTCTTTCAACAACACAAGCCACGTTCTTTGCCATAGATTCAACTCCTTTTGAGTAAACACATAATGAAGGCTCTTATGATAAAAAAAGATGTCGACACGAACACCATAAAGATCATGACGCCAAATTATCAATGCAAAGACCATGCCTAATAACTCTAAGTCATGGGTAGGGTAGTTCTCATAAAAAAACATAGGCCACCACCCTACCATGTTGCATTAACATGTAACCAACATCGATACGATAAGCATCACAATACAACAAAAAACCATCACTACCCTCGGGCAATATCAAAACCAGAGCCGAAGTTAATTTATCTTTCAACGTCTCAAAACTACCCTCACACGCATCGAACCATAAAAACTTGACCTTCTTTTGGGCCAACTCGGTCAACAGGGCATCTATAGTGGTAAAACTCTCCACAAAACTTGTTTAATAATCGACTAGACCCAAGAAACTCCGAATATCAGTTGGAGTCGTAGGTCTAGACCACTTTTTAACTACCACAACCTGCTGGGGATCTACCATAATCCCTTCACTAGAGATCATATTACCAAGAAAAACTATGGCTTTTAACTGAAACTCGCAATTAAAGAACTTGACATACAAACAATAATCCTTTAAAGTTTGCAACATGGCACAGAGGTGATCTACATGATCTACCTCACTCATAGAATATCATCAGTGATGATAATGACAAACATGTCCAAGAACATACGGAAGGCCCTATTCAACAAGTCCATCAATGTCGCTGGGGCATTAGTGAACCCTAAGGATAAGACAAGAAACTCATACTAACCATGCTAGGTTCTAAAGGCAGTGTTAGGGATATCTGCATCCCTAATCTTAAGCTGATGATAACCCAACCAAAGATTAATCTTAGAGAAACACTTCACGCCCTAAAGTTGATCAAATAAATCATTAATCTAAGGACGAGGATATTTATTATTTACGATCACTTTGTTCAACTGACGATAATCAATGCACATACAAAGAAAACCATTCTTCTTACACATGAACAACATAGGATCACCCCATAGAGACACACTAGGAAAGATAAAACCTTTATCTAAGAGGTCTTTCAATTGCTCCTTAAGATCTTTTTGCTCCATTGGAGCCATTCTTTAAGGAGGGATGAAAATTAGATGAGTGTTCGAAACAAGATCAATGCCAAAATAAATTTTCCTATTGGAGGAACACTAGGAATTTCATCGAGAAATACCTCGGGAAACTTATTAACAGTGAGGATAAATTCTAGAATAAATCTCTTCTGAGTAAGAATCTTTAACTTGGACCACATGATACAAACACCCCTTTGCAATAAACTTTCGAGTTTTAAGATAAGAAATGGATCTTCCTTTAGGAACTAGGGAACCACTTTCCCATAAATTATTGGAGCATTAGGGAATTTTAACATGACCCTACGGGTCGAACAATCTAAGGTAGCATAGAAAGAGAGCAACCGATCCATCCCCAAAATGACATCATAATCTACCATGTCTAACTTTATCAAGTCAATAAGAGTATCTCTTCCACTAACAGATACACACACCCCCTATAGACTCAGTGAACAAAAGCCTAGTCTTCTACTGGGGTAGAAACATAAAAAAGAACCGACAGACTCCTTGGACCACAATTAAGATGCATAACCATATACGGGGTCACATAGTAAAGATTAGACACTGGATCAAACAAACAATACACATCATGGGAGAAAATTCTCAACATACCCATGATAACATCGGGCGATGCCTAAGAATCCTGGTGAGTAATAAGTGCATATAAGCAATTTCGACCAGCGTCGGTGCTAGAAGTAGAAACAGAGCCAGACATAACACTCTTTGGTGTGGTAGGAGATGGGGTAGTAATTAGGGCCCTGTTGGTCTAAGAAGCTACCTGAGAGGGGCACTCACGCTGCATGTTCACAACTTATCCACAATGAAAACACCAGTTTCTCCCTTTCTCACACTGACTACTAAATTTGTAAGGAGGGTGGGGGTAGAGCCAACTAAGCACCACTAGTCTATAATTGGGCACCCTATCCGAGGAGAAAGAACTTGAACTCCTCCACTTCTTCTGTGGCCACTTGCTACCATCTCCATTACTTGGCTCAAAAGGCCTAAATTTTTTTCCTTGCCTCTCACTAAGCTTAACTTATTTATATTTGGCTTTTTCTACTTGTTGTATATACATAATCAATCTAGAGATATCTATGTTCTCAAATAACAAAACCGTCTTGAACTTGAGAACTAACTCAAGGGGAAATCTCGAGATAAACTTAAGAATCCTATCTCTCATGCTAGTAACAATCTCAGGAGCATACCTTGACAATTGATGAAATTTTAAGGCATACTCTTAAATGGGCATCTTCCCTTACTTTAAGTTCACAAACTCTTAGTCTCCCTAAACTCCTGAGGAAAGAAACAACCTAAGAAAGCCTCAGAGAAATCCATTCATAAATCCAGATTAGCATCAACACCTCTAGTAAAATCCCACTCTTTGTACCGTTGGTATACTACATCTTTCAACTGATAGAAAGCAAGATCAAAACACTCAATTTCCGAAGCATGCATGATTCAGAAAATTTTCTCCATTTCATCGACGAAGACTTGAGGATCTTCCTCAACCTTCATACCCATGACATAGGAGGGCTTAACCTGAAGAATTGGCAAACTCTTATCTCCTCAGAAGAAATGATAGCCGAAGTACCACACTTTAATTGAGATGTTACCAGTTGAGTCAAGAGGTTGATGAAGTGATGGTACTTTATGAGTATATTGAGGAGCAGAGTCACTCTTATAAATAGGGTTGGTAGGTAGAACCCCAAGAGGATTGCCAGATGATGCAGCCCTATCCCAGGTTTAAACTCTAGAAGTTGGATGAGCTTCATCCATAGGACCTTCTGTTAGGGCCAAAGTGTTTGCCTGAGTTTCAAATCTCCTTGGAGGCATGATTTAAAAGATAAAAAATAAAATTATGGAAATTCAAGACCTTAGACATTATAACTTGAGATTAAAACACAAGTAAGGGAAACATTCCTAAGATGTCTCATAGTCCCTTTTTTAGAAGTGTGGCACGCTTTACACCCATAAAAGTGACTATACTAGACACGACATTGTGAACACCAAACTAACCATAAACTTAAGCTCAGATAACAACTTGACATGCCCAAACCCCAAGGCATGTCGTATGGGCACCCTAAGCTCACATGAACTGAAGATCTCCCCAATAACCCAACCCAACATTTTATCATGCAATAGGTGTTGAAGGAACTCCAACTCATAAGTAAAGATTGCGCAAATAATATCATAAGTCAACATTAGATTCATAATACCTAACTAGCACCCAAGTTCACAGTTACTCATAATACCTCTATACAAAACCAAATTCAACAACTGTACAAGTCGGTACAAGCCCCAGATCATAGCCAAACTATGTCTAAATGAGTCTAAGTCTAATCATTAAAAAATAAGAGATAAGGATCTTGTAGAGTAAGGAATCTCACCACTTCAAGTGAATGCACGAACCGCTTCGATCTAATAATTATAGCGTAAGAAGAGAAAAAATGCTCTGGCCCATATATCGCATGGGGATGTAGCATCCAGAGACGGTTAGTGGTTGGAACACTAGCATGTAACTCAAGGATAAGTAATAAAATATTATCATAAATCAATATCAAGTAAATATATCATATTTTATCTCATTCACACACTAATCCATACATATAGATATATCACATGCTAACTAAAATATCAAGGCTCATCATCATTCTTAAGTATTCATTTATTAGACATGAAGTAGGGGACTCCAACCCTCCACATTTATAGGTTCAACAATTCATATTATGAATAGGACTTTAACAACATTCACATAAACTTAGACAGGGGACTTCAATCATGCTTACTCATTCATTAGCGAAGACTTTAACCGCATACATAATCATTCAAATAAGTTGCTCTATCCATCCACACATCCAATTGGACATAGGACTTCAACCACATATACACACATTCACTTGGTCATGGGACTTTGACCTCATGTTCATATATTAGGTAAGGGACTCTAACCTCATGCTACACTTGGACTCTAATAATAAGCCATTCCATTAAGTAAGGTTCTCTAACCTCAAGTGTCTCTTTAAGAAAGGGACTTTAACCTCAAGCAATATTATTGGGCAAAGGACTTCAACCTAAAGCCAAGTATAAGGCAAGGGACTTCAACCTCAAGCCATCATATAAGGAGAGAGGCTTTCACCTCAAGCCATCACAACTATAATTAGTTGGCATTTGGGACTTTAACCCTTTGCTTATGCATCAACATAGATTCTATACAATATTTAAGGACTTTAACCACTTTAGCCAATTTGACACTATACATGACCACAAGGTCCTTATGGGAGCCTTCATTGCTCAACCATCTCAAAAGGCCAATTCCTTTACTTAATTAAACATACAAAGCAAGTTATGGTCATCAAGACCCTTACAACAATTCTATTCCACATTCTCTCCACACTTGGGTTCAATCCATAATTTAAGTTCATCTTTAAATCTAGGGACTTTACCCTTTCATTAGCCAATAACCAAGTTTATCAATTTCATCACAAATGGTTCATAATACCTTTAACATATTATTTATTACTCATCTATGTTTATTTAGGCCATTTCTATAGTCCAATACATCAATTACATATGACTAGACAACCCACTTAGACCTTTTCACATACACCTTGGGTGCATGCCTTCAACATAGCCATTTCCATGGTATATATTATATAGATTATGGTTAATCAATACCCTCATGTTAATACACATACAACAAACACCCACACATGAAATTTATTATCAATATCACATATAAACATAAATCTAAGTAAGATTCAACATTATGCATTATTAGGCAGCAAAACCCTTTTCATTTGATTTGAAAACCATAGTGTACACTTACTAATACAAGTGTCAAATACATGGGCTTAGATATATTTAACGAGGGGAAGAGATACATGCCTTAAACAAGAAGACACACCAATAATCTTGGCTCTTTCTTGCCACTAAGTGAGCTCCCTCTAAACCCTAGCCTGCAACATTGCTTCAAGAAGCTTTTAGAGTGTTTGGGAGTATTTGAGTCTTGTAAAATAAGGGCTTAGGAGGATAAAATTCCTTATATAGAGAGAGGGTTTAAGGTTTTAGTTATGGGAAATGACTAAAAGGGTCTTAGTTAAAAGCTAAAAAGTGACCTCATCCAGGGGTAAAACTCCCCCATACGACTCCCTTAGAAATCATAACCTAGGGTACGAGTGGTACCTTAACTCATACCCTAGGATTCTCCTAGGTCAACCATACTATTGAGGGTATGAGTAGGCACCCTTGAGTCATATATAAAGGGGATGACTCTTCCCTAAGTCATCAGTTTCACTCATGAAAAAAATAGTCCACTTAGTTTAAGGCTCTTCTCTATATGGTTGAGTAGTGTACAACTTGTATGTATTGTTTACGATCAAGGGGAGGTCAGGTCGATAGAAAATAGCATAATACCCTCATAGACTGATCAAGGTATGAAAGGGAAGGGCAAGGTGGGTATGAGTTATGACTAAGGGTACGACTCAAGTCTCTAGCCGTACACAACTTAGAGGCACAAAAATGGAGTTGTTCCTCAATGGTTCAAGACCTAGGTGTTTCATTTCTCCCCCACTTGGATCATTTTTCCATGTATGAAGGGTAAGGAAAGTGTAAACACAAGTTAACGTATCAACATACATTAACCGACCCTTACATAAGTTAGAAACAAGAGCACAACAAGGATACAACACACATCATACTCATTATCAACCAATCATTCATCTCATTGACTTTGGGAATCTAACTCATTTTACAACTTTACATAATCTTCCATTGATAAATTAGTTCTCACGGGCAAGAAATGGGCGGACTTGGTCATTCTATCTACAATGTCCCAAATAGAATCATATTAATTCCGTAATTTAGGAATACCGATAATGAAATCCATATTAATTGCCTCCCACTTCTACCCGAGAAACATAACTTCTTGGAACAAACCACCGGGTCCCATGTGCTCAAATTTCACTTATTGATACACCATACACCTGGCCACATAGCTAGCCACTTCTTACTTCATATTATTCCATAAACAAAACACTCTAAGATCATGATACATTTTGGTGGAACCAAGATGAATAGCATAACGGGCTCCATGAGCCTTGGCCATAACCCTTTCCCTCACTCCATCGATGTCGGGAACAAAAAGCCTACCTTAGTACCTCAAGATACTATCACCACCAATCATAAAGTCCACAACTCTGTGTTGATCCACATTACTCTTGATATTTATTAATTCAGCATCCAACACTTGCATCTCTTTTATCTCAATAACAAGAGATGATTGAGATTCCTGATTTATGAATAAACCACCCTCAGAGTCCGTACGTCAAACTCCAAAATTAGACAAATAGTGAACATCCCTCGCCAATTCCTTCTTATCCTCATTAACATAGGCCAAACTTTCTATATACAATCTACTAAGAACATCAGTGCCAATATTTACCTTACCGTGATGGTAATGAAGACTTATATCATAGTTTTTTAATAGCTCAAACCACCTTCTTTGCTGGTGATTCGACTCTTTTTAAGTAAACACATATTGAAGGATCTTATGATCAGAAAATATGTCGACATAAACACCATAAATATAATGCCACCAAATCTTCAATGCAAAGACCATGGCTAATAACTCTAAGTCATGGGTAGGGTAGGTTTTCTCATGAACTTTTAATTACCTAGAAGCATAGGCCACCATCCTTCCATGTTACATTAACACACAACCAAGACCAATACAAAAAGTATCAAAATACACCACAAAACCATCACTACCCTCGGGCATGGTCAAAATTAGAGTTAAAGTCAATTTATCTTTCAATATCTCAAAACTACCCTCACATGCATTGAACCATAAAAACTTGACCTTCTTATGGGTCAACTTGATCAATGGGGAAACTATAGTGGAAAAAATCTCCACAGACCTTCTATAATAACCAGCTAGACCCACGAAGCTCTGATTATTTATTAGAATTATAGGTCTAGGCCACTTCTTAGTCGCTTCAACCTTCTGGGGAACTACTATAATACCTTCACTAGGGATGACATGACCAATAAAAGCTATGGATTTCTACCAAAGCTAGAACTTGGAGAACTTGGCATACAAACGATGATCTTTTAAAGTTTGCAACCTTGTACAGAGGTGATCTACATGATCTGCCTCAATCTTAGAATACACTAAGATATCATCAAGGAAGAAAATGACAAATATGTCAAAGAACGAACGGAAGGCCCTATTCATCAAATCCATGAAAGCGATTGGGGCATTGGTCAACCCAAAGAACATAAAAAGAAACTCATAGTGACCATACGAGGTTCTAAATGTAGATTAGGGATATCTGCATCCCTAATCTTAAGATGATGATAACCCGACCTAAGATCAATCTTAGAGAAACGCTTAGCTCCCTAAAGTTGATCAAACTAATAAACAATCCTAGGAAGAGGATACTTATTCTTTATGGTTACTTTGTTCAAGTGACAATAATTAATGAACATACGAAGGGAACCATTCTTCTTGTACATAAATAACATGGGAGAATCCCATGAAGACACACTAGGGTGGATATAACCTTTATATAAGAGGTATTTGAATTTCTCCTTAAGCTTTTTTAGCTCTACCCAAGCCATTCTATAAGGAGTTATGGAAATCGGACGAGTGTACAAAAGATCAATGCCAAAATCAATTTCCCTATTAGGAGATACACTGGGAAAATCATCAAGAAATGCCTTGGGAAACTCATTAGCCACGGGGATGGATTTTAGGGAAACCTCTTCCAAGTTAGAATCTTTAACTCATACCACATGATACAAACACCCCATTACAATCAACTTTTGATCTTTAAGATAAGAACTAATTCTTATCTTAGGAACTAGAGAACCACCATCCCATACAATGACCGTCTTATTAGGGAATTTGAACATAACCCTAGGATTCTGACAATATAAGGTAGTATAGCAAGACTGCAACCAATCCATCTCCAAAATGATATCATAATCATTCATGTCTAACTATATAAAGTCAATAAGAGTATCTTTTCCACTAAAATATTGTAAGACCCCACAAAATCCTAAGCTTAATTCAGTCCTTTAAAGCTTGTTAAGGGGTCCCAGACTTAGAAAATTTTAGGTAAGTATTCATACTTAGAGATATTTTAGCCTTCATAGTTGGTGATCTTATTTCGTGACCCTTACGACCATTAAATATTGATCTTTAAGTTGTTTCATAATCAGGAATGTCAATAGGTGTTCTCGAATGAGTTTTAGATTTTTCAAACATCGTTTGAAGCATATTTAGGAGTCCAAACCAGTGTATCGATGTGATCTCTAAGCACTACTCGCCTATCGCATCGATGAATATTTTTGCCCCAGCTCCCAGTGCAATTTTTAGTGAGCAAATATGAACTCGACGCGGTGCATCATCGATCGCATTAATCCCATTGACACATCATGTCAGTCTGCGCATCACTAGGCCAGTTTTTAGTCATTAAAAAGCCATGTCCTTAGGGGTATTTAGGTTATTTTCACATGTCTATCAGCCCCCTAAACATGAGATTTAGCCACTTTAGAGGCAATATCCATTCACTATTCTCAAAATTACTCAACAAAAACCTAGGGCTTCTAATTCAAGGTTCAACATTCAAGAACTCACCATCAAACTTCATTAATTCAAGTACTCAGGTAGGTGAAGTATTCATCCAAGGGTTCCTTTTGCCCTTGAAGTCCAAGAAACTGTTTTAAAACTGCAAGTTAATTAATTTCATGATTTGCATAATTTGATTTAAATGTATTCATGATTATAATGTTAATTAGATTTTTGATCCATGGTCTATTACAATATTCATGTAGAATTGATTATCATGTGTGTATTATCATGAGAATTCATGTTAAAGACATTGAATTTGTTAATTTGGGAATCTATGTTATGATGGCTACATGTTGTTTTATTATCATGTGTATAGTTGTGCTCCCCAAGTGTTTGTTAAAATGCTTATATGAACTAAATAGGGAAAAATCATGACATGCTAGTATATGTGTAAACTTATGCCTTACAAGTGTTTGATAAAATGTCTCTATTGATGAGTTATGGACAAGTGCACAATGCTATGCTTTTCAAGTTTACTCTATGCTTTACTTTTCATGCTATCGAGTCCTGGGGGTATTCAATACCCAAAAATTTAGCTATTTACCTAGAGCTATAGTAGTTAAAAAACAGACTCACTAGTGTTACAAATAATAGTACTTAGTAATCAGTCACAGTCTCAGTTCAGTATTCCATTTAGAACTCAGTGAACTCAGTCAGTTAGCCAGATTCAATAGTAATCCATCAGTTAGCGTAACCCAGTGAACTCAGTTTATCTCAATTAGAAAGTATGATCAGTAATAGTTCAGTCAAGCTTAGTATGGACTAGAAATTAGTTCAGTGTCTATTTAGTTGGGAGGAGGATTCAGCATCGAGCGAACCTAGGGATGGGGGTATTCTTGCCAGCATAGGGTTTGGCCCTTAGTAGCAATCCCTGTAATACAGAGCTATGTAGCCAGCATAGGTTGAGATATCTTCCTGCTAGACTAGGGTTGATACATCTCATATGAGTTTTTATCCCAGCGAGGGTTGATGAAAAAGCTTCTTATCAGAGAGGGTTAACTCAAAGATTATCTTTACTCATGCCACGATAATTACACCCTTCCAACTGGGGTTACAGGTTGGTCCCCAATCTATTTAGAGAGGGGCATGTTAGTTAGATAATTACCTCCCACAGTTTTAGTTTCAGTTTAAGTTTCAGTATACAATACCATTCAGTTCTACAAAATTGGGACTTTTAAATGCAGTCACCCAGCTCAGTATAAAACTCAATTCAGTTCTACAGAATTAGGAATATTAGCATAGTCACTCAGTTATCAATTAGGACTGTCAAAAATAGTCACTTAGTTATTAGTATTATAGTATCAGGAAACTCAAAAATAAGTTAATCAGTATTCAAAACTCAGTAACCAGTGTTAACATTATCTCAGTTATAGTTTATGTATTAGTGAATGTTCTCTTATTTAGTTATGTTTATGTTATTCAGTTAGTTATTGTTCATTCACATGAACCTATGAATATCAAACTACCTCACTTAGCATACTAGTACATTCAAAGTACTAACGTATACCTTTCTTTTGCACTATGATGTCCTATATCATAGGTTTAGACACACGAGCTCCTGACCATACTTAGCAGCCAGGCCTATCAGCAACAAACTTAGTGGTCAGTCCTCATAGTTTAAGGACAGAGTATTATTTCAGCATTTCAATACAGTTTTCAGTAAACGGAGTTAGTTGGGTTCTTATCCCATCAACTTCATAATTTAGACAGTTAGAGGCTTTCAGACTAGAGTATTTCAGACATATGTTTCAGTATTCAGTTATAAATATTCAGTAATTATTTTCAGTTATGAACATTATGGTATTTATAGCCTCACTTTTGCATTTATTTCAGATAGGTTGCTATTACAGTATTATTATTATAAAGTGCTCACAGCAGGTACCAGTCATGAGTTTGCTAGTGGTCCTTTGGGGTTGCTAGCACCGTGTAGCATCTGGGGTACAAACTTAGGGAGTTACAAACTTGGTATCAGATACTAAGGTTCAACAGAGTTCTAGGAAGTCTAAAAACCATATCTAGTAGAGTCGTGTGCATGGGTGTGTGCCACACTTATGGATAGGAGGCTATAAGATGTTTTTGGAAAAGTTTCCCTTCTTTCAATATTCATGTCGTGCGAGTGAGCATAAACTCACAATAAACTCTCAGTCTAATCTTTTCCCCTTTTATTTACAAAACATGCCTCTAAAAAGGACTAAGGGAAGAGGAACGGAAGACCAGCAAGCACCTCAGCTCATCCAGCCAGATCCTCTGGATGAGCATGTCTCTCATGCAGAATTCAAAGCAGCTTTTACTACCCTAGCTCATTATGTGATATCCCAGAATGAATGCCCAGCTATCGTTCCAGCTAATCCAGTATCCCATACTACTGTAACCAGGATTCGAGACTTCACCAGAATGAACCTTTCCTCTTGTAATTGGTCAAAGTCAGATAAAGACCCACAGGAATTTCTTGATTAGGTGCAAAAAGTTACAAATATTATGGGGGTAACTACTAGTGAGAGTGCTGGGTTGGTTGCATATTAGTTACAGGATGTGACTCACTAATGGTTCAAATAGTGGAAAATAGAGAGGGTCATAGCTGTAGGGCCCATAGAATGGGAGGAGTTTGCTATAGCTTTTCTAGATTAGTTTTTCCCACTAGAGTTGAGGGAAGTGAAGGTTTTAGAGTTTATTAATCTAAAGTAGGGAAACATGATAGTACAAAAGTATACTCTCAAGTTTACTTTGTTAGCTAAATATGTCTCTCATGTGGTAGCAGATAGCAGATCTAAGATGAGTAGGTTTGTTTTGGGTGTGTCTAATAGTGTGGTCAAGGAATGTAGGACTGCAATGTTGATTAAGGATGTGGACATATCTAGGATCATGGTCAATGCTGAATAGATAAAAGAGGCTAAGAATAAAGAGAAGGAGAGAGAGAATAAGAGAGCTAGAATAGGTAGCTTCAACTTTACTCAGCCTAAGTCAGAGGGTCCGAATCATTCTTAGTTTTTCCTGAAATCTTTAGTTCCAGCTCCGTCCTCAGCTAGTGCTCCAGTTCTGAAATTTAGAGACTACAATAGAGATAGGCCATCAGGCCCTAAACCCCAGGATAGTGTTAGTAGTGCCCGAACAAATCCACTCTGCCAGAAGTGTGGCAGAAACCATCAAGGTATCTGTAGAGCTAGCAGCGATGTATGTTTTGGATGTGGAAAGCCAAGCCACAGAGTTAGACAATGTCCTTAGGTGGGTTCTCAGAGTCAAACATAATCATTCCCTAGCTCAGTTCGGTCACCCGAATCAGCAGGGTACCACTTCCAGTGCCACCAGTGGGCAACACCCAAACAAACTCTATGTACTTCAGTCCCGACAAGATTAAAAAAGTTTTCTCGATAGGGTCACTAGTATGTTACAAGTTTATCATTTGCATGTTTATGCTTTACTAGATCCGGGAGCTTCCTTGTCCCTTGTAACTCCTTATATAGCTGTTGACTTCAGAGTCAGTCCCAAAATCCTAGCAGAGCCATTCTCAGTCTCTACCCCAGTGGGTAAATCTATCATAGCTCGATGGATATACAGAAACTATCCGGTCATGGCATCTCAAAAAGTCACTTCAATAGACTTAGTAGAATTAGAGATGATATATTTTAATGTCATTCTCAGTAAGTATTAGATTTATTCATGTTATGACTTAGTTGACTGTAGAAATATAATTGTTCAATTTTAGTTTCTGAATGAACCTGTCCTAGAATGGGGGGTAGTACCTCAGCACTTCGGGGTTAGCTTGTTTCTTACTTAAGGGAGAGAAAAATAATATCTAGGGGGTGTGTCTATTATCTTGTTTGAGCCAAGAATTCTAGTTTTAATACTCCTAGTCTTAAGTCAGTTCCCGTAGCATGTGAATTCCCAAATGTGTTTCTCGAAGATCTTCCCAGAGTTCCTCCCGAGAGAAAAATTGCCTTTAGAATAGGCCTTCTTCCAGATACTCAACCTATATCTATTCTGTCATATAGAATGGCTCCAATAAAACTTAAAGAATTGAAAGAATAGTTGAAGGATCTCCTAGATAAGGGATTAATCCGACCCAACATATTCCCTTGGGGTACACCCATTCTATTCATGCATAAGAAAGACGGTTCTCTTAGAATATGTATAAACTACCATCAGTTGAATAAAGTCACTGTCAAGAACAAGTATCCACTTTCCAGAATCGATGACTTATTTGACCAACTTCAGGGTGCTAGTTACTTTTCTAAGATAGATCTTAGATCAGGCTATCATTATCTCAGAGTCGGAGAATGTGACATTCCAAAAATAGTTTTCAGAACTCGGTATGGTCACTTTAAATTCCTAGTCATTTCATTTGTTCTCACCAATGGTCCAGTAGCTTTCATGGAATTGATGAACTGTGTGTTCAAGAAGTGCTTGGACATGTTCGTCATATTCTTCATTGATGACATTCTTGTCTACTCCCGTAGTGAACATGATTATACAGACTATCTTAGAATAGTATTACAGACTCTCAGAAACCATCAGATATTTGCCAAATTCAGTAAGTGCAAATTTTGGCTAAGGTCAATAGCTTTCCTTGGCCATATAGTTTCCATTGATGGCATTAGAGTGGATTCTCAAAAGACCAAAGTAGTAAGAAACTGGCCTAGAACTATCTCTCTATCAGATATCCAGAGTTTCTTGGGCTTGGCCAGCTATTACCAATGATTTGTTAAAAGATTCTCATCTATTGCATCCCCTATGTCAAGATTGACTTAGAATAAAGTCAAGTTCCAGTGGTCAGATTCTTGTGATAAGAGTTTTCAGGAGTTGAAGACTCGACTCACTACAACTGTAGTTTTGACTCTACCAAATGGTTTAGATGGGTTTGTGGTATATTCTGATACTTCTAGGGTTGGTTTGGGGTGTTTTTTGATGAAGAAAGATAAGGGTATAGCCTTTGCCTCTAGACAGCTTAAGTCCCATGAAAAGAACTATCCCACTCATGATCTTGAGTTAGAAACTGTAGTATTTTGCCTTAATGATTTAGAGGCACTATTTGTATGGGGTACATATTGACGTGTTCATACACCATAAGATCCTCCAGTATGTGTTATCTCAAAAAGACCTAAGCCTCTGTCAGAGAAGGTGGTTAGAGTTGTTGAAGGACTATGACATGAGTGTCCTGTACTATTCGGGCAAGGCCAATGTAGTGTCTTATGCTCTCAGTAAGATGTCTATGGGAAGTGTTGTTGCTCATATGGAAGATGATAAGAAGAAGTTAGTTTAGGAAGTTCATCAGCTTGCCCGACTAGGTATCTGCTTAGTCGATTCGGCAGAAGGCAGTAATAGGTGCAGAGTAGTTCAAAATCATCTCTAGTTTCTAAGGTAAAGGAAAAGCAGGACAGAGATCCCAATTTAGCTATATTGATAGAGTTAGTTACAGACTAGAAAATAGAGGTTTTCTTCCAATAGGGAGATAGTGTATTGCGTTGGCAGGGTTGGCTATGTGTGCCAGGTGTAGATGACTTGAGGCAGCAAATTCTTGCATAAGTGCATGGTGCGCACTACTTTATTCATCTAGGGGCCACTAAGATATACCACAACTTGCGGGAAGTCTATTGGTGGAGTGGTATGAATAGAGATATTGCAGGGTTAGTAGCTAAATGCTCAATATGTCAGTAGGTTAAGATTGAACATCAGAAGCCTAGTGGGTCCATGCAGGAGTTCAGTATTCCTACATGGAAATGGGAAGAAGTGAACATAGATATTGTGCTGGGTTTTCCCCATTCTTATTAACAACATGATTCAATTTGGGTTATCATAGATAGGATGACAAGTCAGCTCATTTCTTACCAATCTATACCTCTTATTCAATCGAGGATTATACCAAGCTCTATGTTAGAGAATTCGTCAGATTGCATGGAGTTTCATTATCTATTATCTCAGATAGACTTACCTAGTTTACCTCTCATTTCTAGAAAGTCTTCCTAAATGGTCTTGGTACCCAAGTTCACCTCAATAAACCTTCCACCCTCAGACAGATGGTCAAGTAGAAAGGACCATCCAGACACTAGAAGATATTCTAAGACCATGTACCATTGACTTTAAAGGCAGTTGGGATAACCATTTGCCATTATTTAAGTTTGCATATAATAATAGTTACTATTCCAGCATTCGGATGGCTTCATTTGAGGCACTCTTTGGAAGGAGATTTAGATCTCCTATTGGTTGGTTTAAAAAGGGTGAGGCCACAGTGGTAGGGCTTGACTTGGTATTTGATACCTTAGAAAATGTTCAGTTGATCAGGGAAAGGCTTAAGATAGCTTAGAGCCAACAGAAATCGTATGCTGACATGTGCAGAATGGATATCGAGTTTGAGATTAGTAACTATGTGTATTTGAAAATATCTCATATGAAAGGAGTGAAGAGGTTTGGCAAGAAAGGGAAGCTCAGGCCCTGATGTAAGTTCTTACTAAATTCTCCGCCGTTTTGGAATAGTAGCTTACGAGTTTGAGTTGCCTTCAGACTTAGCTTCAGTGAACCCAATGTTTCATGTCTCCTTGCTAAAAAAATGCATAGGTGACCAAGTAGTTGTAGTCCCTGTAGAGGGTATAGATGTTCATAACAGCCTCTCTTCTGAGGAAATTCCAGTTGAAATCCTTGATTTTTAAATTCGTAGAATGAGGAACAAATAAGTCCCTCTAGTCAAAGTTCTTTGGCAAAATAAGTCCGTTGAGGGAGCTACTTGGGAAGCAAAAGTAAATATGCAGACCAAGTATCCTCACCTCTTCTTCTCAAACTCAGACTCTGCTCAAGGTAACAGTTTTCCTTAAATTTACTCAATTTTATGTTCAGATGTAGTTACTAACTTGGTATCAAATAACGTTGCATAATCAGTCATGCATTCATGAATTAGTTCAGTCATGTACTCATGCATCAGAGATGCAGGTTCAGTATACAAACTCAGCTTACCAGTAATATCAGTTACAAAAACATGCATCTGTTATGCATGTTCAGTATAATAATTCAGTATATTAGTAGTCTAATCCATGAAATCATGCTTCAGTTATGTATGTCCAATATGTGCTTTCAGTCTATCAGTTTATCCATGAAATCATGCTTCAGTTATACATGTCCAGTATGTACTTCCAGTCTATCAGTTCTCCCATCTTAGTTAGTCTCATTCAAGGATGAATATTCTCAAAGGGGAGATATTGTAATACCCCGCAAAATCCATAGCTTAATTTAGTCCTCTAAAGCTGGTTAAGGGGTCCTAGATTTAGAAAATTTTAGCTAAGTATTCAAACTTAGAGTTATTTTAGCCTTCATAGTTGACGATCTTATTTCGCAACCCTTATGACCATTAAATGTCGATCTTTAAGTTTCTTCATGATCAAGAATGTCAATAGGTGTTCTCGGATGAGTTTTTGATTTTTTGAACATCATTTGAAGCACGTTTTGGAGTCCAAACCAGTGTATCAATGCGATCTCAATGCGCCATGTCACCTATCGCATTGATGATTATTTCTCCCCAGCTCCAGTGCAATTTCCAGTGAACCGACGCAACACGTAGTCCATCGCATTGATCCCATCGATGCAGAGCATCGGTCTACGCATCGCTAGGACACTTTTCAGTCATTATAAAGCTGCATCCTCAGGGGTATCTGGGTCATTTTCCACATCTATCAGCCGCCAAAACATGAGATTTAGCCACTTTAGAGGCAAAATCCATTCACTATTCTCAAAATCACTCAAGACCAAAACCCTGGGGCTTCTAATTCAAGGTTCAAAATTCAAGAACTCACCATCAACCTTCATTAATTCAAGTACTCAGGTAGGTGAAGTGTTCATCCAAGGGTTCCTTTCTTCCCTTAGAGTCCAAGAAACTCTTTTAAAACTTTAAGTAGATTGATTTCACGATTTCCATTATTTGTTTTAAGTGTATTCATGATTATAATGTTAATTGGCTTTCTGATCCATGGTCTATTAGAATATTCATGTAGAATTGATTATCATGTGTGTAGTATCATGTGAATTCATGTTAGAGTCATTGAATTTTTGAATTTGAGAATTTATGTTATGATGCCTACATGTTGTTTTATTATCATGTGCACAGTTGTGTTCCCCAAGTGTTTGTTAAAATGCTCATGTGAACTAAATGGGGAAAAATCATGACATGCTAGTATATACGCAAACTTATGCCTTAAAAGTGTTTGATAAAATGTCTCTATGGATGAGTTATGAACAAATGCACAGTGTTATGCTTTCCAAGTTTACTTTATGCTTTACTTTTCATGTTATCGAGTCCTGGGGGTATTCAATACCTGAATATTTAGCTATTTACCTAGAGCTATAGTAGTTAAAACACAGTCTCAGTAGTGTTACGAACAGTAGTACTCTGTAATCAGTCATAGTCTCAGTTCAGTATTCAATTCAGAACTCAGTGAACTCAATCAGTTAACCAGATTCTGTAGTACTCCATCAGTTAGCCGAACCCAGTGAACTCAGTGCAGCTCAGTTAGATAGTACGATCAGTAACATTTTAGTAAATCTTAGTATGGACTAAAAATTAGTTCAATGTCTCTTCAGTTAGGATTAGGATTCAGCACCGAGCCAACCCAGGGATGAGGCATTCCTACCAGTATAGGGTTTGACCGTTAGTAGCAATCCTTGTATTATGTAACTACATAGCCAACATACGTTGAGTATCTTCCTACCAGACTAGGGTTGATACATCTCATACGAGTTTTCCTACCAGCAATATTTGACAAAAGATCTTCCTGTGAGAGAGGCTTTACTCACAACTTGTCTTTACTCGTGGCACGGTACTGACACCTTTCTAACTGGGATTATAGGTTGGACCCCAATCCATTTAGAAAGGGGCATATTAGTTAGATGATTACCTCCCACAATTTTAGTTTTAGTTTCAGTCTCAGTACAAAACTCAGTTTAGTTCTACATAATTAGGACTGTCAGATAAGTCACCCAGCTCAGTATGAAACTCAGTTCAGTTCTACAGAATTAGAACAGTTAGAATAGTCACCCAGTTATCAATCAAGACTGTCATAAATAGGCACTCAATTATCAGTATTACAGTATCAATAAACACCGATATCAGTTAATCAGTATTCAGAACTCAGTAACCAGTGTTAACATGATCTCAGTTACAGTTTATGTATTCATGCATATTCTCTCATTTAGTTATGTTCATGTTACTCAGCCAGTTATTGTTCATGCACATGAACCCATTCATATCATCCTACCTCACTTGGCATACCAGTACATTCAAAGAACTGACACATACCTTTATTTTGCTCTATGATGTCTTATATCATAGGTTCTGACGCACGGGATCCTGACCGTACTTAGTAGCCCAGCCTATCAGTAGCAGACTTAGTGGTGAGTCCTCATAGTTCGAGCACAGAGTATTTCAGTATTTCAGTGTAGTTTTCAGTAGTTAAAGTTAGTTGGGGACTTTTCCCATCAACTCCATAATTCAAATAGTTAGAGTCTTTCAGACTAGAGTATTTCAGACACGTGTTTCAGTATTCAGTTATCAGTATTCAGTATTGATTTTCAGTTATAAACCTTATGTCATTTACAACCTCACTTCTGGATTTATTTCAAATAGGTTGCTATTACAGTATTATTTTTATACATGCTCACAACAGGTACCAGTCATGGGTTAGCTGGTGGTCCTTCGGGGTCGCTAGCACCATGTAGAATCCGAGGTATAGACTCAGGGAGTTACATATATACCACACACACTCTATAGACCCAGTGAACAACAATCGAGTCTCCTACTGCAGTAGAAACCAAAAACGAAACTGAAAGACTCTCGGGACTACAGTCATGATGCATAGCCACATACAGGATCACATAGGAAAGAGTAGACTATGGATCAAGAAAACAATACACATTACAGGAGAAAAGTTTCAACATACCCATGACAACATCGGGAGACACCTCAGAATCCTAGTGAGTAGTAAGTGCATATAAGTAGTTTCGGCCAGTGTCAGTACCAGAAGCAAAAGAAGCAGACATAAATATAGCACCCTTTGGTGCGGGAGGAGGTGGAGTAGCAATAGGGGCCAAGTTTACCCAAGAATCTTCCATAGAAGGGCACTCATGCTATATGTACCCAACTTGCCCACAATAAAAATACCAGTTTCTCCCCTTCTCACACTGAACACGATGACTCTGACCATAGAATCTGCAAAGAGGATGGGGTAGAGCCGACTGAAAATGAATATTCTTGAATTGGGAACCCTGTGCCCAATACCCACCTCTAAATTGAGTCTGATGATCACCCGAAAGCTTTGGGTAAGGAGAGTGAACACTTGTTTAGTAGAAAGAACTTGAACTCCCCCACTTCTTTCGTAGCCACATGCCACCAACACTAACACTAGGATCAGAAGGCCTAAATTTCTTTCATTGCTTCTTACTAAGCTCAACTTACTTCTTTTTATCTTCTTCCACTTGTTGCATATACACAATTAATCTAGAGATATCCATTTTATCAATCAACAAAGCCGACTTACTCTCGAGAACTAACTTATGGGACAGTTTTGATAAAAACATGTGTATCCTAACCCTCATGCTAGCAATTATCTCAGGAGCATACCTTGACAGTTAATGGAATTTTAAGGAATATTCTTGAATGGACATCCTCTCTTGCTTTAAGTTCACAAACTCTTCTGCCTTAGCCTCTCTCAACTCTTGAGGAAAAAAACGATCTAAGAAAGCCTCAGAGAAATCCATCCATGAAGCTGGACTAGCATCAACACCTCTAGACAACTCCCACACTTCATACCATTAGTATTCTACATCTTTCAATTAGTAGGAAGCATGTTCAACACTCTCTATTTTCAAAGCATGCATGATTCAAAAAATTTTGTTCATTTCATTGATGAAGCCATGAAGATCTTCCTCAACCTTTGCACCTGTGAACATAGGAGAGATAAATCTCATAAATTGACCAATCTTATGGGCTCAGAAGAAATGGTAGCCGGAGCACCACGCTTCGAATAGACTGATGGAGTGATGAAACTTTACATTAAAAGCATTCCTTTTAGGAGACTGAGAAGGAGTGTCACTCTCATAAGCAGGGTTGGTGTTTGGAACCCCACGAGGATGGCCAGATATCACAACCTTAGCCAAGGTTTGAACTCCAAAAGTTTAATGAGCTTCTTCCATAGGACACTTTGTTGGGGCCGAAGTGTTTGCCCGAGTCTCAAATCTCCTTGGAGGCATGAACTGAAAGATAGAAAATGGAATTAGGGGAATTCAAGACCTTAAATATTATAGCTTGAGATCGAAACAGAAGAAAAGGGAAGCATTCCTAAGATGTCTCATAGCCCCTCTTTTATAAGTGTGGCGCACTTCATACCCATAAAAGAGACTCTACTTGACACAACATGGTGAACACCAAAGTGACCATGAGCCTAGGCTGTGATACTAACTTGACATGACCCGAAACCTAGGCCATGTTATATGGCACCCCAAGTTCACATGAACTGGAGGTTGCCTCAATAACCTAACCCAACATTTCATCATGCAATAGGAATCGAAGAAACTCCAAAGCATAAGTCAAGATTATAGAAATAATATCATAAGTTGACATTAGATTCATAATACCTAACTCATTCCCAATTTCACAGTTGTTTATAATACTTCTGTATAAAACCGAAGTCAACAAATGTACATGTCGAGATAAGCCCCAGACAATAGCCAAACCATGTCTAAATAAGTCTAAGTCTAATCATAAGAAACCAAGAGATGAAGATCTTCCAGAGTAAGAAAGATTACCACATCAAATCAATGGATGAACAACTTCGATCTACTAATCACTTCACAAGAAGAGAAGAAGATGCTTTGGACCTTTCTTCATATGAGGATATAGCATTCAGAGATGGTTAGTTGTTGGAACACTAGCATGTAACTCATGGATAAGTGATAAAATATTATCATCAATCAACAAAAAGTCAATATATCACATTTAATCTCATTCACACACTAATCCATACATATAGATATATCATATGCTAATAAAGAAATAAGGGATCATCATCATTCTCAACCATTCATTCATTAGACATAAAGCATGGGACTCTGACCCTCCATACTTATAGGTTCAATAATTCACATTATGCATAGGACTTTGACCATATTCACATTAACTTAGAGAAGGGACTTCAAACATGCTTACTCATTCATTAGCCAAGGACTTTAACCACATTCGCAATCATTCAAACAAGGGGCTCTAGCCATATACACATCCAATTAGACATAGGACTTCAACCATATGTACATAAATTAACTTGGGCATGGGACTTTAACCTCATGCTCACAAACTAGGGAAGGGACTCTAACCTTATTCTACACTTGGACTCTAACGACAAGCCATTCCATTCAATGAGGTTCTCTAACCTTAAGAGATCTCTTTAAGAAAAGGACAATAACCTTGAGCAATATCATTAGAAAGGGAATTCAACCTCAAGCCATTCATAAGTCAAGGGACTTCAACCTCAAGCCATCACACAAGACAAGGGACTTTGACCTCAAGCCATCACACCTACCATTAGTTGGTATTTGGGACTTTAACCCTTTGCCCATGCATCAACATACATTTTATACAATATTTAATGACTTTAACAACTTTAGCCAATTCAACACTAGACATGACCACAATATCCTTATGGGAGCCTTCATTGCTCAACCATATCAATAGGCCAATACCTTTACTTAATTCAACAAACAAAGCAAGTTATGGTCATCCAGACCCTTTCAGCAATTCTATGTCACATTCTCACCACACTTAGGTTCAACCTATAATTTAAGTTCATCTTTATATCTAGGGACTTTAACCTTTCATTAGCCAATAACCAAGGTGATCAATTTTATCACACATGGTTCATAATTATTTTAACACATAATTGATCATTCATCCTTTTTCATTAGGGCTATTTCCCTTGTTCAATACGTCAACAACATATGACTAGACAACTTATTTAGACATTTTCACAAACACCTTGGGTGTATGCCTTCAACAAGGCCATTTCCATGTTATACATTATCAAGATTCGGGTTACTCAAAACCCTTATGTTAATCCACATACAACAATACATATACATGAAATTCATCATCAATATCACATATAAACATATGTCTAAGCAAGATTTAACATCATACATCATTAGGTAACAAAACCTTTTTCCTTTGATTTCAAAACCACCATGACACCTACTAATCCAAGTGTTAAATACATAGGTTTAGAGGTATTTAAAGAGGGGAAGATATACATGTCTTAAACAAGATGACAAACCAACAATCTTGGCTCTTTCTTGCCACTAGATGAGATTCCTCCAAACCCTAGCCTCTAATCTTGCTTTAAGAAGCTTTTTGAGTGTTTGAGTCTTGTAAAATGAGGGCTTAGAAGGATACAATGCCTTATATAGTAAGTGATTTTAGGGTTTTAGGCATGGAAAATGACCACAAGTCCCTTAGTTAAAAGCTAAAAAGTGACCTCGTCTAGGGGTACGACTGCCCCATATGACTCCCTTAGCAATTGTACCCTAGGGTACGAGTTGTTCCCTAAATTGTACCCTAGGATTCTCCTAGGTCAACCATACTGTTGTGGGTACGAGTGGTAACCCTTGAGTCATATCCAAAGTGTGAGACTTGCCCCTAACTCATAAGTTTCACTCATGACAAAAATAGTCGACTTGGTTTGAGGCTCCCCTCTATACGGTTGAGTAGTATACGACTTGTGTGCATTGGTTACGAGAAAAGGGAGGTCATGTCATATTTGAAACAATATGATACCCTTATAGACAGATCAAGTTACGAGTCATGACCAAGGGTACGACTCAAGTATCTAGTCGTACCAAACTTAGAGGCACAAAAATTGAGTTGTTCGTTAGTGGTTCAAGACCGAGGTGTTTTAAGGGTACGACTCAAGTATCTGGTCGTACCCAACTCAGAGGCATAAAAATAGAGTTGTTTCTTAATGGTTCAAGACTTAGATGTTTTAAGCTACAATGCTTAATTCCAAGTAAGCTATCACAACCCGCTATTATAGAACAATTAAAACCATTAGCATATGTGTTAATTACCAAGGCATTATTTTGTGGTATCGTCATATTGACTATAGCTTGCAAGTAATGTCATAAGCCAATACTTTGTGGATTCCTATGTACCCAACGTTATTTCCAATTGAACCAATACCATGGACACTAAGGCTTTACCAAACCATTTAAAACCATTTAGACCAATTTACGTTCCATTACCATATTATGCAGTGCAATAGTTTCAATAAAAGTCAAACTATGTGACAATCATTCTCATAGGCATTTTAACAAACGGGTTGTGGGCATATAGTTTCCAAAACCAAAACAAAGTACCAATTGATCATTCTCATCTAACCATATGTTCTAACCACAATTATAATATGTAAAACTATAAGTAAAGCATGGGAAAATAATATCCAACCATTTACAACAAAAAACTCCAACATACAATTCAGAACCAATCAATACCCACAATTAAATCATGAAAACCATTTATTAAAACTTGACTTTAGTTTAGCTAACAATGATGGAGGATTAAGATGCCTTAGATACCAAAAAGTACAGAGTGAAACCACCCTTGAAAGCCTTAATTAACCACCTTGAAGAAAACCCTAGCCTTTTTTGAACCATGAACCTTGAGAGAGATTTATGAGTGTTTAAAGTGTTTTTTGATTGAGAATAATAGGGCAAATAAAATATCAAAAGTGTTTTAAGTCGTGGAGTCCAAAGAGGTTAAGAGGGGAAATGTTCAGAATACCGTCACTTACATTGTTAAAAATCACCGCATGAGGATATGACTCCCACCTTAACTCGGACACATAACATACGAGTGGTACCCACCACTCATACCCTAGACAGAATATTGAACATCACACACTGTCCAACGTCTGACTCCCCTTGATCAAATCATACCCATACTATACGACTAGTACCCTTAAATCGTATCCAATAGAATCTAAGGGGCTGGACACTGGACAACATACAAATTAGACTATACCACTTGTACCATCTCTGTATGACTCATATGGAGTCTAGTCATACCTAGGATAGTACATGATCAAGAACATACTTCTTAACTTACGACTTGGTCCCTCTAAGTTGTACCCACAACATATGACTAGTTAGCCTAAGTCATATGATGTCCAGATAGTTTAAAACTCAAGAAATTTCTAAGGATCAAACTCAGGGTGTTCCAATTCTCCCTCACTTGGATCATTCATCCTCGAATGATGGGAAAAGGAATGACTAGAATGATTTAAACCCAAAACACCCTCTAATTTGACCTTTAACAAAGTTTGAAAACAAAAGTATGATGAAGAACACATACCTTCTGGATGAATTTTTGAAGCATAAAATAGGAACGGATATATGGACTTCATTTCCTCTTCTGCTTCTAAGTAGCCTCTTCGACCTTCTAATTCCTCTATAGAACCTTTACCGAAGCTACATCCTTTGTCCACAACCAATAAACCTATTGATTTAAGTTCTCAACTGGGACCTCCTCATAAGACAAAGAATATGAAATACCAATATCCTTCATCGACACGATTTGAGACATATCACCCACATACTTTCTCAAAATAGAAAAATAGAACACCGGGTGAATGGATATCAAACTAAAAGGCAACTCCAACTCATACGCAACATTACCCACCCTTTGTAAAACTAACGACCAACACACCAGGGACTAAGTTTCCCCTCCTTCCCAAACCAAATCACTTACTTCATGGGAGACACCTTTAGGAATACCCTATTTCCAACCTCAAACTCCAAGTCGCTTAGCTTCACATCCACATAGGACTTTTGGCTACTTTAGGCAGCCTTAAGTCTATGTCAAATCACCTTCACCTTCTCCATCGCTTGGTGAACAAAATATGGGCCAAATATCTCTGTCTCACCAACATCAAACCACCAATAGGAGATATACACCTCCTACCATGCAAGCCCTTATACAGAGCCATCCCAATGCTAGAGTGGTAGCTATTGTTATAAGCAAACTCCACAAAAGATAAATGGTCAACCCAACTACCAGTATAGTAAATCATAAAAGCATTAAGCATGTTCTCCAACATCTAAATAGTCCTTTCCGCCTTCCCATTCGACTGCAAGGGGAAAGCAGTACTCAGACTAACCTTACGCCTCAACCCTTTATAAAATGACTGCCAAAAATGAGATGTAAACTGCATACCATAATTAGAGATGATAGAAATAGACACCCCATGCAACTTCACAATCTCATGAAGATACAACCTAGGATAATCCTTAATCAAGAAGTTAGTCCTCACTAGCAAGAAGTAAGCAGACTTTGTCATACTATCTACGATGACCCAAACCAAATCAAACTTATTTTGAGACCAAGAAAGGTTGGTAACTTAATCTATGTTGATCACTTCCCACTTTCACTCTTGCAACTCAATTCTTGATACAATCCCTCTGGACTCATGTGCTCGACTTTTACTTGTTGAACCACTATACACTTGGCCACAAAATTAGCCATATCTTTCTTCATATTATTACACCAATAAATCTTCTTAAGGTCATGATACATTTTATTGAACAAGGATGAACGAAATAACATGACTCATGCGCCTCAGCCAAGATCCTCTCTTATAAACCATCAATGTTAGGAACATATAATTTCCCTTGGTACTGCAAATTACCAGCTCTTCTAATCTCAAAGGCCATCATCTTCGTCCCACAACATCACCCTTGATCCTTATCAACACAGGATCTAATACTACTTCTCCTTGATTTCAGCACCCAAAGACGACTGCGCCACCTTCTGAAAGAACACATCACCATCCTCATAGTCAAAGAGGAAAACTCAAAGGTTAGCCAAATGGTGAATATCCTTTACCAACTACCACTTCTCCTTATCTACATGAGCTATACTCTTCATGGACAACCTAATAAGAGAATCAACAGCCATATTAGCTTTACCTTGATGGTAGTGAAGACTAATGTCTTAATCCTTGAGCAGATCAAGCCATTTCCTTTGCTTGAGGTTAATTTCTTTCTAATTAAATACATAATTTAGGCTTTTATGATTAGAAAAGATGTCCAAATTTACCCCATACAAATAGTGAAGCTAGATTTTCAATGCAAACACCATAGCTAACAATTCCAAATCATGAGTCGGATAATTTATCTCATACTGCTTCAACTATCTAGAGGCATAAGCCATCACCTTACTATATTGCATTAGAAAACAACCAAGCCCAACACGAGAAGCATCGTAATAAACCACAAACCCGTTAGTTCCTTTAGGCAAAGTCAAAATCGAAGCTGAAGTTAGCTTATCCTTCAACTTCTCAAAACTACCCTCACTAGCATCAAACTATAAGAACTTTACCTTCTTCAGAGTCATAGTCAATGGGGAAACTATTGAAGAAAGGCTCTCCACAAATATCCTATAACAACACGCTAAGAAGATCTGAATATCGATTGGTCATAGGTCTAGGCCACTTCTTCACCACTACAATCTTCTGCAAATCCACCATGATCCCTTTACTAGAAATAATATAACCCAAAAAAATGACAGCATTCAACAAAAATTCACATTTCGAAAGCTTGGCATATAGCTGTTATTTTTTTTAGAGTCTACAATACCATACGAAGGTGATTGACATAATCCACCTCACTCCTCGAGTATAGTGAAATATCATTTATGAATACAATGATGAATAAGTCTAAAAACTAATGGAAAACCCTATTCATAAAATCCATAAATGTCGTCGGGGCATTGGTCAACCCAAAAGACATAACCAGAAACTCAAAGTGATAGGCAGTCTTAGGGATATCTACCTCCCTAATCTTTAATTGATGATACCCAGATCGAAGATCAATTTTAGAGAAAAACTTAGCACTCTAGATTTGATCAAAAAAGTCATCTATCCTTGGAAGAGGATACTTGTTCTTTACTATCACCTTATTCAACTACTAGTAATCAATACAAATCCGAAGGGAACCAGCCTCCTTATGTACAAATAAAACTGATTCACCCCACGAGGATAAACTAGGACATATGAACCACTTATCTATGAGATCCTTCAATTGCTCATTAAGCTCCTTCAACTTAGATGGAGCTATTCTATACAATAGAAATCGGATGAGTGTCCGAAACAAGATCAATTCCAAAATCAATATCCCTATCAAGAGGAACACCAGGATGGTAATCAAGGAAGACCTCAGGAAATTCATTCACCATCGGGGTGGAATGCAAAGAAGGACCCTCCGAGTTAGAATCTTTAACCCAAATTAAATGATAGAGACCCCCTTTGGATATTAATATTCGAGCTCTAAGATATGATATGAACTTCCTCTTAGGAGCTAGGGAACCACAATTTCATACAATAATTAGCTCATTAGGGAAATTAAAGACAACCTTACGGGTAGATAGTCTAGAGATTCATAGCATGAGTGCAACAAATCCATCCCTAATATGACATAAAATCCACCATATCTAATTAAAATAAATCCACCAAAGTTTTTTTCTACCAACAGATACACCACACTCCCTATAGACTCTTCTAGTAATCACAGAGTCACCTACCGCGGTAGAAATAGCAAAAGGGTCTGAAACACACTCGGGACCAAAAACAAAATACATAGTCATAAATGGGGTCACAGAAGATAGAGTGGACCCCAAATCAAGTAAACAATATACATCAATGGTGCACCCTTTGGTGCCAGAGCTGTGAAAGATGCAACAGGAACCTTTTTTGCCCAGAGGCAACCTTACCAATAGGATAGTTTCTAAGCATATACACAGGCTGACCATAGTTGAAGCACTTATCCTTTCCTTCATCAAAGAAACCTCTATACAAACAACCACAAAATCTTCAAGGGGGATATGATGGAGCTGACTGAGTTCCATTAGCCTGAGATTGGGCACTCTGTTCCCTAAAGTTAACACCACTATGGAAACACCTATCACCCGACGGCATTGGGTAGTGAGCACTAGCCATCGAATCAGACCATGAATGTCCCTACTTCTTCTAGGGCCACTTATCACCATCCTTGCCACTCTGATATTGGCCACCACCCTGCTTAGAGAACCTAAACTTCTTTTTCTATCTCTCTCCTAACTTAACCTACTTCTTCTTCTCTTTCTCTACCTGCTACATGTATACTACTAACCTATAGATACCAATGTCCTTGATTAACACTGCAGTCTTAATCTCAAGGATTAACTTGTGAGAAAATCCCAAATCAAACTTTCTTATTCAGGACCTCATACTAGAAACCAACTCTAGAGCATACCGCGATAGTTAGTGAAACTTCAAGGCATATTCCTTGACTGACATCTTACCTTGCTCTGGATTAACAAACTATTCCACTTTTGCTTTCCTTAATTCTTGAGGAAAGAAAAGGTCCAAGAAAGCATTAGAAAAATCCTTCCATAGAGATGATTCAGCACTATCACCGCTTGACTATTCCCATTTCACATACCATTGGTATGTCACATCCTTTATCTAGTAGGCGGCAAACTCCACACCCTCCATATTTATGGCATGCATAACTCAAAAAATATTTTCAATCTCATTCAAAAAACCTTAAGGATCCTCCTCCACCTTAAATCTCATAAAGGTCGAAGAGTTCAACCTCATGAACTAGACAACCCTTGTGGCCACAAAAGATGGAGTAACAGGAGCACCACACTCAGAATAAGTAGTTACCAACTGTGCCAACATGTAGATGGACTGACAAAACTCAACATTCATTACTTCATCCTGAGAATTCTGAGATAGACCAGAGAGAATCGGTGGAACTCCAAAACAATCCAAGATTAGATCCCTGGATCGAGTATAGATCCCATGACTAGAGAGTTTCCCATCTACCTTGCCCCCATTTAAGACAGAGTGGTTTTTGTGAGTATCATAGTGTTGAGGCATAAGCTGAAAAGAGAACAAATTGGAATTAGAAAGAATTTAGGACCTAGACACCATAACTTCAAAACATAAACAAGAAAGAGAAATAATCCTAAATGCCTTGTAGCCTCTTCCATAATGAGTGTGGTGCGCTACACACCCCTAAAAGAGACTCTACTCAAAATAGTTTTTTGGACTCCCAGTTGACCATGAAACTAGGGCTCTTATACTAATTTGACACGACTCGAACCAAGGCCTAGTCATGTCGGGTGCCTAAAGCCCAACTAAATTAGAGACCAGCAAAATACACAACCATAACTGTCCTGCACCCCATATCGAATGAATTTCAATTATATAACATAATAAAATGGAACAATCACAAATCAAATACAGTTAAACAGTGTCAGCCCTAATACTAATGCCAATGCCAAGGCTGACACCAATACCGACACCACTTATACAAATCTAACGTAGTCTCACAAAGCCTCTATCTGAAATCAAAATAATATTTGGTTAGGACATACCCCTAACCATTGCCTAAAACCAAAGTCTAAGAAACAACCAAAGTATATAGAGAAGTCCATAAAATGAAATGCAACCTTCTGGAGTATGGAAGCTCACCATTTCAATCTGATACAAAGTTGTCGCTGAATCTAAGTTACTGAGCAGGAGGAGTAGTATAGTCAGTTCCTGCATTGCATGGGGATACAATGCTCTAAGATGGGTTAGTATGTGAATGCTAGCATATATTTAGAAGTAAGGATAAAATAATGCCAACTTTTAAAACCAAGTAAATAACCATATATAATCACATCCACACATACATATATATATATATAAAATCCATGCCAGGAAAAGAAATCGGGTTTAGCATGCATTTAAAAGCTTTAACCTGGGTTTGTGTAACTTTACCATCATAATCCACCCATGAGCAATATGGGTCTAGTGTTACCCCCTGAACAGGCCCTAATGCGTGTAGCCGCACGAACTAGAGATATTACAGGGGTTGAGGATTCTTGTGTACCCTTTACCCTCCATGATACATATATACAAGTATAACTTTTGGGATTCTTATGTACCCTACAAATATATGGTCACCATGACCAACACTTATATCGGCAAACATGAGTTTCCAATGTCCATCCATTAGACTCACACTTTCACGGTAAGCTATCACAACCCATTATTATTTCCAAATTAAAACCATTAGCACACAAACTAACCACCAATTCCATGAGTTAAATACTCAGGCATTATGTAGTGGTATCATCAATCTAACTATAGCTTGTAAGCAATGTCATTAGCCAACATTTAGGGGATTCCTATGTGCACCAACATGATTTCCAATTGAACCAATACCATGGCCACCAAGGCCTTACCAAACCACTTAAAACTATTTAGACCAATTTAGGTTCCATTATCATATTATACAATGCAATAGTTACAATAAAATTCAAACTATGTGATAAAATCATTCTCATAGGCATTTTAACAAACGGGTTTTGGGCATATAGTTTCCAAAACCAAAACCAAGTACCAATTGATCATTCTCATGCAACCACAAGTTCAAACTACAATTATAATATAAAAAAACATAAGCAAAGCATGGTAAAACAATATCCAACCATTTACAATAAAAAAACCCAACATAAAATTAAAAACCAAATAATACCCATAATTAAATCATGAAAACCATTCATTAAAACCTGAATTTAGTTAACTAACAATGAGGGAGGCATAACATACCTTAGATACCAAAAGTAAGAAGAGAAACCACCCTTGAAAGTCCTAATTGACCACCTTAAAGAAAACCCTAGCCTTTCTTGAACCAAGAGCCTTGAGAGAGAATTATGATTGATTAAAGTGTTTTTGATTGAGAATAATAGGGTAAACAAAGTCTCAAAAGTGTTTTAAGTCATGGAATAAAAAGAGGTTAAGAGGTTAAATGTCTAGAATACCCCTAACTCACATTGTAAAAAAATCACCGCATGAGGGTATGACTCCTCCCTTAAATCGTTCATATAACATATGAGTGGTACCCACCACTCATACTCTACATAGAATATTAGACATCACACACTGTCAAACATATGAATCCCCTTGCCCAAATCATACCCATACCATACGACTAGTACCCTTAAACCATATCCAATACAGAATCCAAGGGGTTGGACACTGGACAACATACGAATTGGACTATACCACTCATATTATCTCTGTATGACTCATATGGATTCTATTTATACATAGGATAGTACATGATTAATAACACACTTCTTAAAATGACTTGGTCCCCCTAGGTCGTACCCACATCATACGACTAGTAAGCCTAAGTCGTATGATGTCTAGAGAGTTTAAAACTCAAGAAATTTGTAAGGATCAAACTCCGGGTATTTCAGTATAGTACCCCTCAAACTAGAAGTATGCTTTTTAATGGAGTGGAATGTTTATTAAATTTTCTTTCACTTCATTGAAACACCATCATTTTTATAATGTTCATAATACAGTTTATGAAATTCTCAGTTATTAGAAGCTTGTTGATGTAGTATATTATAAAAATATAAAAGTCTAGATCTATTATTTATTAGCAAAGGTTCAAGAAGCACAATTATATTTTTTCTAATGGTGAATAGTCAATGATCATTAGTTTACACTAATATGATCAAAGAATAATCTCAATACATGTTCTGAACAATTCTACCCGCAAAGACAAATAAATTTTAAATGAAAAAATATTATAAGAAATAATATTATTGCTTATATGGAATAGATCGAAGAAGATCAAAATAACTTTATATTTTAAAAAGGATAAAAAGCTTCATGATTTTAAGACAAAAAAGAGGTTCTGTTTCTAATGTATAATGATATTTAAAAAATCCATCCAAGAGTGTGGAGTAATAGATATGATCACTCTTTTAACTTAATTTGATATGAACTTATTTAATTTAGTAGTTCGAATTCATGTTAAATAAGGAAATTGGATAATTTCAATTGAAATTAGTTAATTTGTATTTATTTGGGGAAATTTGTTAAATAGAGGGGTGCATAGGTAATGTTTATTAACAGTGGGAGTATATTTAACCTCATAGCATGACGGAGAGAAAAGTTTGCAAATTCTTACAAGTAGGGGTGTATTTTTGACCTTTTTCCCTATTTTTATGCATAGATTCTATATTTATGTGTTTTACTAATTTCTAGGTTCGTACATGAGGTGAAAGATCAGTGATAAAGGCTTATTTGTTGTAATTTCAGATTCGAGGTAGGTTATGACTTAACTTTCTTAATACTGAGTTGGGTAGTTAATAATAATATAAAAGCATGTCATGTGTACGGGGTTGTATCACAAAAAATGTGTTTAGGTTATTGATGTGCCTATATGGGGGCCTATGTGGATGATGTTTGGTAATTTTGAGATTATATGCTATGTGTGACCGTGTAGGGTCTTATATGATCCTGGAAATGATATATGTATGTCTGGTTGTATTTTTTTTGGTGAAAAAATCCTAGATTTTGGGATTTATATGGTATTAATGACACTTTTTTGGATATTACACTTCGTGGTTTCTAAGTATATTGGATCATGAATGGTTGGTAGATTTAAGTGGATTTTTGGTTGACATGGTTGATATATTGGTTGGATATTGGATATTATCAATTTTGTTGGTTGTGAGCATTACATCCTCATATCAGATTCATTTATGGAGCATTGGTAACACTGTGGAAATACTAGAAACACTGGCTTTTTCTAATAGAAAATGTGATATCTTTAATAACCCTCTATCGTTGTATGTGCCAAAGAGGAGTTATGGATATTGGTTTTATATCAGTTGACAAACTGTCCATAGGTCCTACTTAGGAGCAAAGTTCGGTAGGTGTGGGTTCACAACACTCTCATGGGTCCTACATCTATAGCTGAGCTCAATAGGTGTATACAGAGGTTGTACATTGACGTTGCCCAAAACTACACCTCTAAACAAGGATAAAGAGGCCGATGCAAAATATAGTAACCCAACTCAGGTTAGGGTCAAATACCAAGAAAATACATTGACTTGTCTCTCTAGTTTACTGGAATCAACGGACAGTGTATAAATTAAATATGGGGCTTGTATTTGTAATCTCAGAAAAGTAACAAAAGTCAACTTTGATTATAATCAATCAAAAATAAACACTAGGACTGTATTCCCCCCGACTTCTCAACTTAGTAGGTTTATTGTTCTTTGTTGAACCAACCCTAATATCCTTCCTGCAAAATCTAATAATTTATGTACCATCAACTATCTTTTAGACTCAGTGATGAATTTCACCCCTTACCTTTTGAGTCTGAAGATGTCAAATTACTATCCCTTATCCTAGATCCTAATTAACTATTACCTTTTGAGTCTCAAGTTATTAAATAAATGATAATCATCTTAAGAAGATAATATTGATTAGCCTAGATCTATAATTAATCTTTAAATTATATATTTTCTTACTCTGTACTCCTCTTGTGAAGTAAGTAGTGATATACTAGGCGGGATCCTAATGTTTTCAGCTACAAAGAAATTTGTTAAATAGAATTCAACCATAATACATGCAAGAATACTAGTTCAGAACAACTTTGTACTTCCCCTACTTTGTCAATTCGCCAAAAATTCGACAGCCCTAGCTAAGGGCTTTAGCCGCTCATTGTTGTGAAATGATCAATGGAATTTATGATTGAAAGCATTAAAATAATATCAAAATAATCAATGAACAAAACTTGAAGTCTCGAATTGAATTATCAACCAAAATCCAGAAAAAAACAATCCCAAGATCAAAATCAAATCTTGGAATCAAATAAATATTTGTAAGTATCAAGAGTGTGTAAATTAACTAAAAATGTCAAAAGGGTATTTATAGGATTCAAGAAAATTCTAGGAAACTATTCCCGAACAAAAGAGGAAACTGAAGTCGGTGGCCACTTATTGGGCCACCTATGGGCCGTAAATGGCACCTACGGACTGTAGGTGGTCCCACTTATGTGCTCTAGCCTCCCAACTACTTATGAAACTCTCTTGACTTTCCTTTTCTGAGACCTCTTCTGGAGCCTACAGACCATAGGTGGAACCTACGGGTCGTAGGTTCCCTCCATAACTAGCAGGGTCTTCTTTTCTTAGTTTTTGAGTCTCTGGAATTCGCTTTCTAACACATACTTTGGAACCTAAACCCAGTAAGTAGTACCTACGGTCCGTAGGTACCCACTTCAGTGGTCCAAAACTTCAACTTTCACTCTTTTTCTCCAGAATAGTCCAAAACCTAATTTCCTAAAAAAGACAACATAAAACATATTATATCTAACAAAAAGACCTAAGTAACTTGCATATTTTTAATGTTTTAAGCATCGAAAGTGCTACAAAACCATAACACATCAACACCCTTCACTTAGAAAGTTTCATGTCCTAAGGCAACACAACATAACAAAACAAAACAATGATGCTTAACTAGGAGAAACCTAGGCTATCTATTGAACTCAATCATCAACTTTCAGATGAGTACCCTCTCCTATTTTAACACTTTAAAACAAATAGTGTGTATACATGAAGCACAATAATTTAGGATCAATGCATATCAAATACCATAGGTTTACCCTTATTTTCTTTATCGTAGCCTTCAGATGAGAAATATTACCCCCTCCTATTTTAACACTTTAAAACAAATAGTGTGTATACATGAAGCACAATAATTTAGGATCAATGCACATCAAATACCATAGGTTTACCCTTATTTTCTTTATCGTAGCCTTCAGACAGTCAAGTTAGGATCACTATAGGATTTTATTCGGCTTATATATAGGCTTGGGGGGCTGGTATGGTACATATGGAGATTGTTAGTTACTAAGCCTCCTTGGTACTACATGTACTTTGGGGTCCTCTCATCAACCAATTTCTTTTTTATTCCATCCTTATTTCTCCCTTGTTATTCTTTAATTGCACATTTAGGTTGGGTGTAGTTTCTTTTATTATTTTTTTTCTTTTTTATATTGTTTTCTAATTTTTCTACCACACCCAGCTGTACTTTTTTTCTCTTATTGTACCCTTCTTTATACCCATTTCACTCCTTGTACCCCTATGATAGCGACCCTCAACTTAAGCAGTTTGCTTGAATTAGGTTGCACAATGTCCAAGAAGGACGAGGGTAAAAATAGGTTCATTGTAGCAAAAATGGGAAGGTGAAAGATGTAACAACAAAAATAGGCTATATAGGGGTGTGCAAAAATTAAACCGACTGATAAATTGAACTGATAAAAATGTTATTAGGTTATTGGCATTGGGTTATTGGGTTAATATTTTTTTATTGGTTTTATGAAAATATTTATTGGGTAAACTATTCGGTTTCAGCCTTACCTATAACCCAATAAGGATAGACTAAGTTATTGTTTTATCCCTATTTATGTTATGTATATAAATCTCTCTCTCTGTCTATCGATAGATAGATGGATGGATGGATGGATGGATGGATGGATGGATGGATAGATAGATAGATGGATAGATGGATGGATAGATGGATAGATGGATATATAGATAAATGGATAGATAGATAGATGGATGGATGGATGGATGGATAGATAGATAGATCAAAAGATAGATAGACAGATAGATAGATAGATAGATAGATAGATGGATGGGTAGATGGATAGATAGATGGATGGATGGATGGATGGATAGAT